>NC_059425.1:9683306-9828407 GCF_021028975.2 Sphaerodactylus townsendi | reverse complement strand
ATGTTGGCCTCCAGTGGTGGGCTGCTGGGTTGCCTCTTCTTTCCCAAATGCTACATTATTGTCCTGAGGCCTCACCTAAATGTGAAGGAACATCTCAAAATCAACGTGAAAACTTAGTTTTAGTATATTATTACCTTGATGGAGAGGCTGGTTGGTTTAGTGGTTCTAGTATCAGATGTCGGAGAGCCAAGTTCTAATCCTCACTCTGCCATGAAAGTTCTCTGGGTAATCTTGAGCCAGACACACATGCTCAACCTCTACCCTGGGAGGTATTTGGATGGTAAACCTCCAAGGAATACCAGGGGTGCGGCATGGATGCAGGACGGGGAAATCCATGGTGGCCGTGCAGATCTTCTCTATGTTGGCCTCCAGTGGTGGGCGGCTGGGTTGTTTCTTCCTTCCCAGATGCTACATTATTATCCTGAGGTCTCACCTGAATGCAAAGGAACATCTCAGAATAAAATGGGGCATTTCATTTATTTCTTTTAATTTATTTTTCGACTTGTACCCTGCCTATCCCCATAGTGATCTGAGCGAATCACAACATAATTCTAAAATACAGCCATTAAACTTAATCATTTAAATATAATAATAATAGAAAAATATACTATGGTATTAAACAGTGCAAGAATAAGTATTAAAAGCAGGTGGAGATTTAAAAAACCAGTTCTTTACTCCCTCCCTTTGCCCTCCCACAGGAGGTCGAAAGAAGAGGACATCTCTTCATTAAATCCAGCTGGCTAGATGGAGAATGCCTGGTGGAACTGCTACATTTTACAGACCCTGTGGAATTGAGATCACTCCCACAGGGCCCTGATGTCGTTTAGCAGCTTGTTCCACCAGACTGGCACCAGGGCCATGAAGGCTCTTGCTCTAGTTCAAGGGTCTGCAACCTGTGGCTCTCCAGATGTTCACGGACTATGAAGCCCATCAGCCCCTGCCAGCATGGCCAATTGGCTGATGGGAATTGTAGTCCATGAACATCTGGAGGGCCACAGGTTGCAGACCCATGCTTTAATTGAAGCCAGCCGAATATCTTTTGGGCTGGGGATCATTAGGAGGTTCCTCTCTGATGAATGGAGGGGCCTTTTAGGGCATTGCGGGGTGATGCGGTCTTGAAGATGTGTAGGTTCAATCCCGCTTAAGGCCTGAAAGGTTATTATCAATCCTCTGAAAAATAGCAGCCATCGAGTCACCGGTGGCAGCCATTGCGGCAGAGGTGAGCAACACGAGGCAAAGAGAAAGGGGCATTCAGCTCATAGGGCACAGTTGCAGGGAGCAGCAACAATTGGCCCGAGCTGAAAAAAGGCGGGAGCAGCAAAGGCGCATATAAGTGCCACGCCCTGAGCCTCGGTCTTCTTGGCTAGCCGAGGCTCAAGAGCGACGTGACCCACCCGCCCGCCCTAGCTACAATTGTTAATAGTTGACTTGTTGTAGATGGTGTTTATTGTATAACTGTATTTTATCGCAGCCCTGCGGGTTGGCAATGGAATTGCAACATCAGTGGGGAGAAGCCGAGCCGGGCGGCCGGTCTCCATGGTTGGTGCCCTTAAGGAAGGGCCTAGGGGTGGGGCGGGCCGGGCCGGTAGTCAAGCCGGTAGGCTTAGCCGGTGCCCGCTACCCCCAGCAGGAAGGGTTGACACCAAGGGGTATCCACCCCGGTGGCTCCCAACTTCCTGCCTAACGCCCCAACAGGGATTGGGGACGGCATGGTCGGGTCAGCAACGGTGCTATCCTGTCGATGTTGCGATCCGTTTGTCTGCCCAGCTTCTTAAGTGTTTATGTTTGATAATTAATAAATTGGGCTGCGGCCCAATCTATTTCCAAGCTCTGGTTGGTGTGTTTATTTGCCAGGGAAGGGTCTACACCATCTGCACGCAATGATCTGGAACTCAACCTGCAGCCAGTGCAGCTCTTTGTAGACCGGTGTTACGTGGTCTTGACTGGCTGCCCCAGGTAGCCGCCTTGTGGCTGCATTCTGAACAACGTTAAGTTTCCAGATCAGAGACAAAGGTTAGGCCAGCGTACAGCGAGTTACAGCAGTGATTATATTAACAGTGATTGTATTCCTGATTGGGAACGAAGACAAAAACTGGAGCTCTGAATAGGGCTCTGTCATTTTACATGGATCGATGACATAAGGCGTAAATGAATTAAAACGTGTCCTGATTTTCCAAAAAGTGATCTCTTCGTTCTCTGCACAGAAATGACTTGTAGTTCTCTTGTCTGCTTTACTTCTGTCACGCTCCTCCTCCTCCTCCTCCTCATTTAATTTTGTTTAATATCTTGCTGCCAGATGGACTTATAGTGGACCAAGAGTTGAAGGGCCAGTTCCCGCATAATGTAACGAACCAGTAAAGTCCAGTCAAAAGCAACAGTGTTAAGTTCTTTATTGAGCTGACATTCTTAGTCAGAAACAGGCAATGCGGGAACTGGCCCCCCCAACTCTCAAACAGCCGCTTTTATAGGCTTCAGACAAGTTCCCGCCAAGAACAGATAAACAATTCAGGTTCTCACACAGAAACTCGCACAGACAGTTTCACACAGGCAAGCAAGCAGCAACTGATAACAGTGACATTCCCCGTTCTGGGCATCCCACCAGAAACTCCAGCAGGAGCCTCTCCAAGGTTGAACTGCAACCTTACAGGACCCTGTTTGAATACAGTGGGATCTCTGCCACCTCAGCCAACCCTTGGGGTGCCCAGCAGTGCAGGCCAAAATGGAGTGCCCATTCCTTGCATTGGCTCACTGCCCCCAAGGACTGTGTCTGGACTTGTCTTCTTCCAAAGCAACTTGCACAATCCTTGTCCCACACCCTTCCTGAGAGGATTAAGTCAACACAAAGACATTGCCCCGGAGAGAGGTTCCACATCCAACCTTGGAGCATATACCACTGTGAAGACAATGGATTTGTTAATGTGGTTATGTAACCCCAGCTTATGGGTTCTGTGGGGCAGAACTTGGAAGGAGTTTGCAACAACGAGATTTTAAACAAAACTGTTTACTTTTCCTGAAGATATAAGGAAACATTAACTTATTAAACGTTAACATTTAACAATTCAAGGTCCTGTTTAAGTTTCATTCCAAGTCCTTCTAATTACAGTCCGATAATGCCAAGTCCGTCGCTTCCAGCAAGCAGATAGCTCATGAAGACTTCAGAGGTTTGGTGTAGTGGATTCGAGATGATGATGGTCCCCAAAAGAACTCTCACAAATTACACACACAAAAAGCCCTGAAACAATAAATTCTAATATTTACAATATAGTAAAAAAATAAACATCTCCCTCCCCACTAATTCCCAACAACATTGCAGTTCCCTTAATCAAGGTGTTAAGATAAGGTGACCAGATTTTCACCTTTTTAAAGTGGGACGCACGCACACGTGGCCGCAGGAGCGCATTGCCTTTTGGGGCGCTCCCTGTGACAGGGTGGGAAACAGGGGAGCGCCCCAGAAGGCAGTGCGGCAGCCTTCCAAAAATCGGGAGATTTTTTAAAAACCCGCAGGACATGGGACAAATTGCTTAAAAGCTGGACTGTCCCGCCAAAAGCAGGACGTCTGGTCACACTATGTTAAGAGCTTATGATAATCTCTCAAGGTCCCAGCCTGGTAGCCTTGGTGCCTCCAACTTCATGAATTCTGCAGCCTTCTGCTTCTTTTCAGACTCCACCCCTTTCTGAGTCATCCCATTATGAACATAGGGGCTTCATATACCTGCCCAGTGTTGTATAACTAATATTTCTTCCTCTGAATAACCCCTTTAACCACCTTATTTTGCATTGTCATTGTTTCACAGCTGTAATTTCATCAGCTAACTTCCTCGTTGGAGACACTCCCAAGCCTGGACACATCAGGCTGGTGTCTCAAACTATTAGACCAATGACCCAACCATTACGGTTTATGTCTGTCTCTTGTCCTTTCCAGGAAAGGACGGAAATCTCTTTGTCTAGGGAGGTTGAGGATCACTCTGCATAACCCCGAGGGTCAGTTTTCCTCCATAAGAAGCCCACTGTCCCAATAGAAAGTGTTCAGTTTCTCTGGACATCTCTCTTTCTGAGGTACAGCGCTTTTCCTTCCGAGCTATGTACAGGTCACTCAATTCTAATCATCTGACTATTCTGCTCCAAGATCAGGTGATTACAACCTGTATCGCCCCTGCCAATTTATTCCTTATCTATTTCAGACTTATCCCCTCACTAGGGCTGTGTGAATGTTCTGTTGCTTTTGTTGTGTGCTTGTGTAAAACCCCATTATCCCTCACTAAAAATGGTTACACTTTATTCGCTGTCCTGAGAGTTTCTTGCAAAAGCTGACTCTCATATGAGTAGGCAATCGATTGTGTTGCCCGGCCTTTAGCTAATCCAAGAGTTTGCTCCTGGTAATTCCCCACTCTAAAAGGGAGACATTTCCTACCACTTTGGGTGAAAATCCCAGTTGGCCCTACTTTCGCTGGTGGTTGGCCTTTCATTACAATTTGAGCCTCACCCAGAGGCCTGGGATGTTGTAATGTATTTGTAACCTCTATCTGTGGGTTCTGTGGGGCAGAACTTGGAATGAGTTTGCAACAACAATTTTTTTAAAAAACAAAATGGTTTACTTTCTTAACATATAACATCAACATTTAACATCACACTTCAAAGTCCAGTTCAGGTTGCATTTTCAAGTCCTTCTAGTTACAGTCTTCTGATACTGCCAAGTCCAATTCTTCTTTGCAAGTGGGTCGGCTCCTGAAGACTCCAAGGGCTTGGTGAACAGGATTCAACATGATGAAGGCTTCCAGGAGAACTCTCACCCATTACAACCACAAAAAGAAACCCTGAAACAGTAAACTCCAACATTTACAACATAGCAAAAACAAACTACCTTCCCAGTAGTTCCCAACAACATTGCAGTTACCTTAACAAGGTGTACAGGGCTTATACAAACCAAGTTCCGAGTCTGGTAGCCTCGTCTCCTCCAAACTACATGAGCTCTGCTGCAGCCTCTTGCTGCTTTTAGTCTCCACCCCTTACTGGGTCAACCCATTCTGAGCATGGGGGTTACATATTGGCATAGTATTCATGTGGATTCCAGCGTGGGAGAATACCCTCTGTCCAGTCCCACGTCTTTCAACCTTGAAAATAAACTAGTACAGAAGGGCATTCACACTGGTATGTTGTACAGCTCTGTCCTCTTGGAAGAGAGATTTAAAGAGATCCCCGGCCTGCAGAGACTTCATCCGTGCAAGGCTGGTGAGCCAGAAACTACAGAGCACGTCTTCCTCAGATGTAGATTTTGCAATGAGGTTCGAGATAAAATTTTAGGGTTCATTGCTGGACAATGCCAGGCGTCTGTATTATTCGCAGCTCTCCATCAATAAAAACAGATTGTGCCGACATTCAGATCTGGGTTTATTGGGGAGGCGGATAGAAACAACAATTTTGAATTATTGATTTGAAATATTGGTTTTTATTGTACGGAAGAAGAAGAAGAAGAAGAAGAAGAAGAAGAAGAAGAAGAAGAAGAAGAAGAAGAAGAAGAAGAAGAAGAAGAAGAAGAAGAAGAAGAAGAAGAAGAAGAAGAAGAGGAGGAGGAGGAGGAGTTTGGATTTATATCCCCCTTTCTCTCCTGCAGGAGACTCAAAGGGGCTGACAATCTCCTTGCCCTTCCCCCCTCACAACAAACCCCCTGTGAGGTGGGTGGGGCTGAGAGAGCTCCTCGCAGAAGCTGTGGACTTCAGCCCAAGGTCACTCCCAGCTGCCATGCAGGTTGGGAGTGCACAGGCTAATCTGAATTCCCCAGAGAAGCCTCCACAGCTCAGGCGGCAGAGCGGGGAATCAAACCCGCTTCCTCCAAATTAGATACACGAGCTCTTAACCTCCTATGCCACTGCTGCTCCTTTTTAATTGTCAGCCACCCTCAGCTCAGCCTTGTACTGGTGAAGGACAGGATATCAAATCTAATTTTTAAAAAATAGTCTTTGTTTATGATTATTTGTTTAATCATAGTTTGAGGGGCCTTCAGCCATTGATGGGGTGAAAACAGGGATCTATATACTGAAAAAAAGGAATTGATATGGTTGTCTGGTGGGCACATACATGACCTGGTGAGTATGACCTGCTGTGCTGTCAATTGACTCATGAAGCCTATGGGCCTCCTCTACTACTCAGGTGGAGGAATGGGGAATCAAACCCGGTTCTCCAGATTAGAATCCACCTGCTCCTAACCACGACACCACGCTGGCTATGGGCCTCCTCAAAGTCCACCATCACCCTTGTTATCGTGAAAATGTCTCTTCTTCTCTTCACAGCCTGGCGAAGCTCACCTGTGCCCTCCTTGACCAACGCAGAACTGTCCAGGTGCTCGGGAGCAACAGCCGCAGAAGGCTATTGCTTTCACATCCTGCATGTGAGCTCCCAAAGGCACCTGGTGGGCCACTGCAAGTAGCAGAGAGCTGGACTAGATGGACTCTGGTCTGATCCAGCAGGCTCATTCTTATGTTCTTATGGTTCACCAGATAAGCCTCTGCCACTCAGGTGGAGGACTGGGGAAATCAAATTTGGTTCTCCAGATTAGAATCCACCTTCTCTTAACCACAACACCACACTGGCTACAGGCCCCATCGGAGTCCACCATCATTCTCATTGTGAGAGATTTTCCTCCATTAAAATCCTGCCGAAGCTCACCTGTGCCCTCCATGACCAACTCAGAGCCGCAGGCCCAGCGGCGACTTGTTTTTGCCAGCTGCGCACCTGTGGCCTTTTTCTCTGTAATTATTAAAAAGCACAGCAATGACTCATTCTCCTTGCTAAAGCTCCAGGGACAGCCGGCACAGATGATTATTGAAACAAAGCAAAAAAATAGCCCCCAGGATCTTTAGGAACAAGAGGTAACATCTTGCAAGATATATGAAAGAAGCCAGTGCTTAAATACCCCCAGCTCACCTGGGCCAGCTTGGGGTGGACACTGAAAGCAGGACTGTGCAAATCTGACACTTCGTACGACCCTCTCTGGAACTTGCAGCCTGACGGCATCTGTCAAAACTCTCAGTCGTGCAGGGGGATTGGGCTTTCTCAAACGAGCTGGATCAGTTGCTGGCAGCCATCACACAGGAGAGCCCGGACAAGTCCCTCCGAGGATGCTGCTGCTGCTCTTCTTGCTGTGGCTGTTGCTGCTACCCCTCTGCCCAGCCCACCAGTCCCTGAAGCCCAAATGCCCATTGAGCTTGCCAAGGGACCAAACATACACAGATAATTTTTACAGGCCCGGAGACTACCTCATCACTGGGATGGTCTCTTCGATACATGCTTTTTTTAAGCTTTACCTTTTCCGGGAGCCACCCGTTTCCAGATTTAATGTGTAAGTAAGATGCCCTTCTGCTCACCCAGACTATGGTTTGATGCAATTCCATTTCTCTTGTTTTCTGGAATCAGTTCCTGTTTTTAGGCCTCTGTAGAGAACTTGTCCCTCGTTTAGAAAGAGGGAGAGGTCACAGCGTCCATCCGTTCCCACCCCCACCTTTGAGTCCTGGTTCATTTTGAACTGTTTGCTGCAATCATGCAAAATGATCATGCAAAATGACAATCCAAACTTTCTTGGCACAATTTTAACTAAGAAAGAGAGAGAGAGAGAGAGAGAGAGAGAGAGAGAGAGAGAGAGAGAGAGAGAGAGAGAGGCTCATTCCGCACATGCAGAATAATGCACTTTCAAACTGCTTTCAGTGCTCTTTGAAGCCGTGCAGAATAGCAAAATCCACTTGCAAACAGTTGTGAAACGCATTATTTTGCGTGTGTGGAAGGGGCCAGAGAGAGAGAAACCTTTGTTGCTTTCAGACGATGTAACCAGATGCAAATGGTAGACAAAACAGCTTAATTTTAGGGAATGTGGGGGGGGGGGGGAACCACCAGAATCAGACGACTCAGTATTCTTGGAGCCTTGTTGCATTGCTCGAGATGAGCATAGTTGTTATCTTCTTCATAAATGAGATGCCTCTCTTTTGTCTAATTTGGGAGCTTCTCTCTGACTCCTCCTTCTGTTCTTGTGCCCTCTGTGTTCTCTGTCTTTCCTCTTGGCCCTGTAAGGCACAAGATGCAGCTACAGGTCTCTCCTGTAGAGAAAGTATGCCCCCTTACTTGCAAACACATTCCACCCTGGAGCAGAGTGGCGCCGAGTTTCCCACCCACCTCTCCCCTTTGGACAATGTTAATGCCTGTGTCTGCTGTCATAGCCAAGCCGGCGGTCACGCATGGGGACTGATCTGATGGTGAGGGGAGCTGCGGAGCTAACCCTCTTTGGCGGAACCTCTTAAGAGGTTTGGGGTGGAGCAAGCCGTGGGTCAGGACACCCAGCCGGGGCCTACTGTGGCTTGCGCCCCTTAGCGGTAAAATGGATCTTCAAACAGGGGCCTGTCGCCCACCTGAATTTCCACTATCACTGTGCTGCTCAAAACGGATCTCCGGAAAGGGGCACTTCGCCTGGCCGGGTTCCACGATTGCTGCGCAAGGTTAACGGTTTCCATCAACAGGCGGGTTGGCGGAAAGTTTTCACTGGGGGACAGAAGTCGGGCTGCCCAGTGTGCTGATCCGATCCCATGCTGCACCTCACGCTTCTTTTTGTCCTTTGTCAATAAAACGGTTTGGCTATGGCCAAAATTTTAACCCACAGACAAGAGTGTTGTGTCGTTATTTTGGTTAGGAACTCTGAGCAGTGCCAGGCCCACCCTCGGGTGGCAAGGCCTGTGGGTTTCATTGCCTTGAGAATTAAAATGTAACTTATATATTTTCTTGTAGCTTAGTATCCGAATCTCACTGGCTGGTTCTGTCCTTCATGTTTGCCATTCGGGACGTCAACCAGAACCCCAACCTCTTACCCAACGTCACTCTGGGCTACAGCGTCTACAAGAACTTTGACAGCGCAAGAATGACTTTGGATGCCATGATAGATCTGGTATCCTCTGGGCAGGAGAACATCCCCAACTATTCCTGTGGGCCACCGAACACGGTGCTGGCTGTCCTGGAAAATGCTGCGACTGAAATTTCCGTCCTGATATCGAATGTGATGGGCGTCTACAAAATCCCACAGGTATTTTCAGGGGGAGGTGTGGGGCAGTTGTCTCTAGCTCTATTTTGCAATTTCTCCAGAAATGTTAAGGAGGGGTGTGCGGGCCGTCCACAACTGAGGCCAGATAGGAATTGTGGTTTCTTCAGACCATGATTGGTACTTCTTCTGACACATTTCTCTTGTCTCACTACTGGTGGGAGAAAGTGACCCCATAGGGTTTTCAAGGGTTTTCAAGATCTGAAGGCAGTCAACCTCTGGATCCCAAAACCAGGAAGCCCCACCAGGGAAAGGCCTCGGCCTATATGCCTTGTTAATGGACCTCCAGAGGAACTGGTTGGCCACCATGTGAGGCAAGATGCTGGACTAGATGGCCCACAGTTCTGTTGCAACAGGGCTCATAAATCTACTGTCTCAAATCTGTAATTTGGTAGATGTGTTAATCTTTGAAGAACCTTCACCTCTGCTGGACAACACAGGATTCACTTACAGTGCGTGATCTGCACAGATTTGCAATTTGCTGCTCTTGGGCTGCTCTTGGGGTGAGGTTATCACTTGCCCTTTCTTTCTAAGGAGCAGCAGTGGCGTAGGAAGTTAATCTGGAGGAACCAGGTTTGATTCCCAGCTCTGCCGCCTGAGCTGTGGAGGCTTATCTGGGGAATTCAGATTAGCCTGTACACTTCCACACATGCCAGCTGGGTGACCTTGGGCTAGTCACAGCTTCTCGGAGCTCTCTCAGCCCCACCCACCTCACTGGGTGTTTGTGGTGAGGGGGGAAGGGCAAGGAGATTGTCAGCCCCTTTGAGTCTCCTACAGGAGAGAAAGGGGGGATATAAATCCAAACTCTTCTCTCTCTTCTAAGTGCTTTCTTGCATTCTCAGTTTCCTGTCTCCTAAGTTCCTGATTCCTGCCGAGGGTGGGGCGGTTCTAGTTCTGTCCTCGTTCTGCTCCCTCCAGTGGCCGATTCGATATAACGGACGATTAAATCCAATGTGACCCCGCTTTAACTACTAGACAGAGCAAAACACAGGCAGAACTGAACACTCCCAAAGAAACAAGAACTTAGTCGCGAGGAAACCAAGACAGCGAAAAGCCCTAAGTCTCAGATCAGGGGGAGCGATACAAACCGTGAAATGCATTTTGACTGTTGAAGCGAACACATAATCTGTCATGACAAGAAAATGACGCCCTCTTCCCTGCCTTTCCTCGCTAGATCAGTTATGCGTTTGTGTCTCATGCTCTTCAAGACGAAGCGCAGTTTCCTTTTTTATACCGGATGTTCCCCAACGAGGAATACGTATACCCGGGAATCCTCAAGCTGCTCCAGCATTTCAGGTGGACGTGGGTCGGCCTCGTTGCTCCAGACACTGACAACGGAGAAAGGTTTCTGAGCACCATGACCCGGATGCTCACCAGGAACAGCATTTGTGCTGTATTCTCCCTGATCCTCCCACAAAATGTGTGGCAGGACAACTGGGAAGATGTTTTAAGCCCTGATTTTAGTTCCAAGTGGAAACAGGTCAACGTCCTCATTTATTACTCAGAAACGGAATTAGCGTTTTTTCACGAGGTCACCCGTGTACAATCTTTAGCTACAAAACATTTGAAACTGATGGAGGGGAAAGTTTGGATCACAACCGCCTGGTGGGACCTGTCTGACACGTCAAGCAGATCTTATAGGCCTCGAGAAGATGTGCGAACTTTTTTTTCCTTCCTAATCCGGACAAACAAAAAAGCAACATACAAGGAATTTCGGGCATTTCACAGCTCTGCTAATCATCTTTTGAGGTACGCCTTTGACTGTTGGTATTCAAAGCACGTGTTGGCTGTGAGAGGCTGGACGAGATGCATCGAGAGGACGGAAGTGGAGATCCCTCCGGAGGCTGTTTTTGGAGATGTCCTCTCTGGACACGGCCACACTATCTACCAGGCCGTGCATGCTGTGGCACAGGCCTTACATGCTTTCCACTTGGCCACGTCCAAGAATGTGGTCATGGCAGGCGGAGGCAAGTGGGGTCGCCACAGGACACAGAGATGGCAGGTATTCGTTTTCCCAAAATTACGAAGGGGGGGAAAGGCCAAAGAGCGCTTCATTTTTCAGTATAGAAAAGAGACGAGTGAGGGGGGACTTTATAGAGCTTTGTAAAACTATTTGGGGGTGGAGAGCAGCAAAAAAGAGGACTTTTTTCCCCTCTCCCAAACTTTAAAATCTTGAGGGCATCCAATGGAGCTGACGAGGAATAGATTCAGGATGGACAAAAAGGAAAAATGTTGTCAAAAGCTTTCACGGCCGGATTCAACTGGTTGTGGTGCGTTTTCCGGGCTGTGTAGCCGTGGTCTGATCGATCTTGTTCCTAATGTTTAGACTGCATCTGTGACTGGCATCTTCAGAGGTGCATCACAGAGAGAAGTCTGTTACACACTGTGTCTAGTGAGAAGGGAATGTTTAGTGTTTGAGTTGACATTCCCATGGAACTATCAACTAAGACGCCCAAATCCCCTTCCTGGTCTGTGACTGATAGTACTGACCCCTGTAGCGTGTATGTGAAGTTTGGATTTTTTGCCACTATGTGCATCACTTTACATTTTGCTACATTGAACTGAATTTGCCATTTCTTAGCCCACTCACCTAATTTATAAAAGCACGTTTGGAGCTCTTCGCAATCCTTTGCGGTTCTCACCACCCTACCTAATTTGGTATCATCTGCAAACTTGGCCACCACGCTACCCACCGCTACTTTCCAGAAGAGTGGATTGATACATGGGTGTAGTCGTGCCAGCTGAGGCTCGAAGCGTGAAGAACGCAGACGCCAGACGCGGTGATTTCTCATCTGCTGGTGGAGAGCCAGCAACGGAGCGCGCTAAAGAATTATCCCGGTGTTCCAAATTCGCTTGACTCTCCCGCATTGCATATGGTTCCTCAGCACCTTTATTATTATGCCAATTCTAGCGGGAGGCGTGCGCAGAAGGGCTGCGGAACGGGGGAATTCCGGGAGAGGGGGAGAGCGAGGGGGACTGAGAGATCATCATCCGGCGTGATGCATGATCTCACCTGGCTGCTCACGACGGAGAGGAGCATCGGGCGTCTGGGGCCTAATCCTCACCTGGGGCAAAGCGCCATTGTCCCTTTGTCCCGGACACACCGGTGGATTTGTGAGACCAGGTGGTTTTGTAGTTCATGGACCTGCTGTGGACTCATCGGGGGATGAGGGTGTGGAAGCGGTGCGACCAGAAGGCCGCAGGAGGCTTGCAGTGCCGGCAAAGGCTTCTACTCACGGCAGGTGCTGCTGGGTCAGCGAGATTGCATCCCCTACATCTCCTCCTTTTTTTACATTTTAGAAGGGGAGGCCGAAATGTTACCGGGGGCCATGATTTAGGGGGACGGCTTGTCTCCTCCGCCGTCTGGCCAAGCTTGGCCGAGCTGCTTGTGCAAAACATTCAGGATCTTTGGGCATGCGATGTAGGGGAAAGTCGAGGGGTTTCTTACACATGTTACAGGCAACTATTAGGATACACATTGAATGAAAACAAGATCCAAACAGCAGAGGCACACAATCATGAAAGCTTTCAATGCAGGAGGCTACAATACGATAGCATCTTTAACCATCCCCCCGTGGTAGCCAGCCCTTCCAGAGGGCTGACCACCAGAGGGGTAGTGAACGCCATGCCACTTCCAGATTAGATACAACATCTTGCAGTTCATGCACCTTTACATTGAATCAAAATGGGAATTATCAGGAAAGATTAAAACAACACATATTATGTACATTCTGCCACCAACCTTGGTGATGCACAATAACAACAAATAATCAATAGCTGACGCACATTTGATTATCTAGAAGTTAAGCTTTGGATCGAAGTTCCTGCTGTTTGGAGGCCAGGAGCATCCAGAGCAATGGAGGTAGAGTTGATGGACTTAGCAAGGGCACAGGCCCAGCCAGCCAATGGTGGTCTGTAGCTGCTTGTAAGAGGCCCGCAAGTCCGGGGACTCCCACTTCAGGGAAGTGCCAGCGCTAGGGAGACAAAACTCCGGCTGGAGAGGGCAAACCGCGTCGCTCCGGCAAGAGGGTTCGAGGGGCAGAGTGGAGCGGCGGGCGGGCGGCTCTCGGGCTTCCTGGGGTGGAGCCTGAGGCAGAACGATGGTGAGGCTTAACTAAGGGCAACAGAGAGTCCCGGCAGAGAGCTTCGAGCGGGGATGGTTGAAGGTTCTCTCCTGCGCAAGTCCAGAACCAACCTCCTCGGGGAAGCCAAGATGTTCCCGGCATATCGGGGGGAATCGTCCCCATGCGATGCAGTAGTTCCAGTTGGTCGAACCGGTGAATGCGGGTCCGGAGTCGAAGTTCCTTGTCCTCGGGTCAGCGCCGGGAGATGCGAAAGCGCATGAGGTGTTGGACTTGTGGATTAGCGATGCAGATCTTGGTGACAAGGGAGAGAGCCGGGCGGGAGGGCTTGGAATCTGAAGGGTCCCCAGTCAGCGCTCATAGAGTACTTTGATGGATGAAGTATTCATAAAGGGCTTAGAAAGCCAGACTCCGCTTTAGGAAAAGCTCTCCCAGGGGCTTTATAGCAAACGGGGAGGGGCAGGCAGGAGCTTAGCAGGCTCCCAATTCCCTGGAGCAGTACTGGCCTCCAGGCAGAAGGGATGAAACGTTGGCAGCTGCAGCAAATTGCTCCCAGGGATGTTGGTCTGGTCCACATAAATCACGTCAGGGTGTGGCCGGAACTGCCACCGGCAGGGAGAGGCAGCCAGAGCCAGTGCAAAAGGGATGGTGGCTGTCGAGTTGGCAGGTGATGATTTCGCAAAAGCAGGGCGGCGTACAGAGGTTCTCGAGAAGCGTCTCCGGGGGTGGCCTTGCTGGGCGCCAAAGCAGCTCTTTGGAGCTTGGCTGAAGCGGTTAAGCACTTTGACATTCCCCCAGGTCATCCGGGTCTCTTGGGACCATCTATGGGCGTCAGTGGCGGGCGCGAAGTTCCCACGAGGCCGCTTTGGGCTGGCTATCCCTCCAGAGAGATTCGTTCCATCTCCGGGATGGGGTCGGTTTCCTCCTGGCGCCATTCCATGGGCTGGCCTGTCATGGCGAGTCGGGATCCACCGGAGATCTGTAGGAAGAGGGACTGAAACACACCCCCTTCCCCAGGTTATAGGAGGGGGCTGGGTCTTGCCGGGCTTGGAGACCCGAGGGCGGAAGGTCAAAATCAAGTTTGTTGGGTTTAGTGTTTGATATAGGACGACAGGCTTATTTTGCAGCGACGACAGGCTTATTTTGCAGCCTGCGTAAGGGTTGCTTTTAATGCAGTCTACTGGGGGCCGCCCACTCCTCTTTCTTTAAATTGTTTGACAGGAAGGGCAGAGGGTAGGCGATCCTGATGGAAGCTGGCTTCAGGGCGTCATCAGGGTGCGTCAAAGCGAGGGTCCGATCCTCGAGGAAGGAGGGGCAGGCGGACCCTGGGGGAATTGTGGGTATGCATGCTTAATTTGCAACACAAAAGAGGGCTTGGATGCGCTTTTGGGTGATGGATGCATCCGGGAGACAAGGTAATCAGGCGATTAGGGGCAAATTTCACACACAAAGGGGGAGGGGTTCTTTCTTTGCGGGGAAAATGCACCCACCGTGACCTTGGTGGTTAACGCTGAGAGGCTGGAATGGTGCTGAATTTGTAATCGAATTATCTTGGGGAATTGCCGCCCGCCGAAACCGCTCCTTAAGGGGCGGCTTCGGCCAAGCGCCTGGCCTTGCACAGCCGCCAGGCGCTGGGCAACCACAACCCACACAGGTTTGTGTGTGAATTTGGTGCGGCAGCATCCCTTTGACTAGAGGCCTGCCCTGGCCGCTGAAACCACTCCTTAAGGGGCGGTTTCGGCTAAGCGCCCTGGCGATGGTAGCCACAAGCCAAACAGGTTTGTCAGGGGCATAGTGGCGGCAGCCTCTTTTTTAAACTGGGGCCTGTCCTGGCAGTGCTGCGGTACCAGGACGGGCCCAGATTTTAATCCAGGGAGGGCCAGTCAGCCAATTGGCCCTCCCGCCTCTGCTGGTTGAAAGATAGAGGGAAAAGAAAAGAGAGAAAAGGGGGGTAGTTTCCCTGCGGAAGTTCGAGAATGAGTTCGGAAGGCACAATTAGGATCTATGATCTGTGGGATGGGTTTATCCATCCCAGACTAGGGTCGTTTTGACCTGGCTCATGAGGTCCCTTCCCCAGAGATTGACATGGATGTCCAGAACAATGGGGCGGACTGTGAGCTGCCGCTCGAGCCCTGGGCTGTGGACCGTGAGCGGGCGGATGCTCCGTCTCGCGGTTTGTTTTCCCCCCACCCCCCAGATGTGCGGACAGGTCTCGGTTGGCCACTGGTCAGGCCACTCGGCTGCTCTGATGACGGTCACATCAGCGCCGGTGTCCACCAGGCCCTTGAACAGACACCCCGCCACGGTGAGCTCCAGATACGGGCGGGAGCTTCCGATGGGTGTTTCCACCGCTGCGATGGTAGTATTGGCTGTGCCCTGATGGCTGCCGGGGCTCGTGGCCTTTATTGTGTCGGCAGCAGGCAGAGCATGGGGCAGGAGGATCAGCTGTGCGCAGCTGGTCCCGCTGGGCAGCTCCTGTGGGATGTTTGTCCAGACTTGGAGATGGATGAGTCCCTGGTGCGTGGAGTCGATGACTCCGGGGATGATGAACAATCCCTGCTCAGCGGCGGAGGCCTTTGGCAGCACCAGCCCAATGGTCCCGGTAGGGATGGGGTCGCCATATTGGGTTGGGGCGACGAGGACCTCGTGGGGGAACTTAAAGGAGATTGGCTGGGTGCACATGAGCGAGATGCCACGAGAGGGGGGGTGGTTTGGGTGTGGGTCTTGGTGTTTGGGCCTGCTCTAGTACTCTTCCCCTTGGTCCTGGGCTGGGGAGATGCCCGGGTGCGAGTTTCCCGACGGGCAGTCGCTTCTCCAGTGGAAACCTTTCTGGCACAGGGGGCATCGGGTTCTTGGCGGCCTCGGGGGCCTTCGCCTCTTGGGGGAGGACCCTCCTCCATCGGGGTTGTAGGCCCCCCGCCGGGCTGCCTACACTCCCTCCGGAAGTGTCCTGACCTGCCGCAATTAAAGCAATCACCTTGGGGCTGTCCCCTGGCGGTGGAGAGTGCTGCGGCAAGGAGGCTAGCTTGGTGGGCAGAGGATCCGATGTCCTGGCAAGCCTTAAGCATGTCAGCCAGTTCCGGATCTTTGCCTAGGCCCATGATTGCTCTACGGCACTCAGTGGAGGCGTTCTCTTTGGCGAGGCGCATGAGGAGCTCGTTTTGGGCCTCCTCGCTATCTACCTGTCTCTTAAGGGCCTCCTGGAGCCTGTTCACAAAGTCAGCGTAGGGCTCTTGGGGTTTTTGTCGGATGGTGGAGAAACTTTGGGTAGGTTGGCCAGCATTAGGGACCTTGATAAACGCCTTGTAGGCGCATTCCGAGGCGACCGTAAGGGTGGCCTCTGGCAGGACAATCTGATCGTTGGGGTTGGCGAAGGCATCGAAGCCGTAAAGCTGCGCGGCGGTGTAGGCGCCGCCTGAGGCGGCTCCCCTAGCGATACACTGCTGGCGGAACTCACTTTCCCAGATCACAAATTGTGCAGGGCTCAAAAGCATGCGAAAGGTGGTCTTCCAGTCATCCGGAACCATTAGGTGATTCCTTGCGACTGCTTCTAGCATGCCTCTCACATAGGGGCTGGTGACTCCTACGTCCCGCATCGCTTTGCGGAGTTCGGTGAGGATATTATAGCTTAAAGGGCGGTACTCGACAACCCGTCGAACAATACCATCCTCCCCCTCGGTATCCGTGAAGTGAACGGGGCATAAGGCGAGAATATCGCTATCGTCTTCCGTCAGGGTTTCCTTTTTTCGCAGGTCGTGGTTAATACGTTCTGCGAGGGTTTTGAAACCCGCGCCATTACGTGGCACCGACGGAGGTGCTATGGCTTCAGAAAATGAAGGCGGAGCGAGGGGAGGGGGCGGTCGAGCTGCGGGAGAATTTGTAGGAGGCAGGGGAGCATTGGGGGCAGAAGGAGGACAGGCGTCCAATTTAGAGGATAGAGAAAATTCTGGGGGTGAAACTGAAGTTGAAAGATCGAAAGGAGGGCGGCCTACAGCAAGGGAGCCATAGGTCTGCAGGCTGATGGCGACATAACATTGTCTCCACGTCAGTAGCAGCGACACCGGCGCGCGAGGCTCTGTGCGAAGAGTGCGCCCGATGTTTTCCCAATCCTTAAGATTCAATGTCCCCCCCTCCGGGTACCATGGACATTGAGCTTCAATCTCCTCGACCAATTTGCGCAGCTCCCCTCTCTTTATGGGGACCCTGCCGCGTTTCGCTAACGCTTTTAGCTCGTTAACATGCTTGTCATAAGCCCTGCTTTTGCAAGCTCCCATACTCACCGGTGTTCCGTCGGACGAGAGAGTGTCCTAGGACTCGAGTCCCTGGATGCGCCGATCCAGCGGACGGGCGATACCGAAATGGGGTCCCTTGGATGCGCCGATCCAGCGGACTTCGGTACCGCAGCCCTTTCCCAGGCGAGACGGTGAGCAGGGTGGAGGTTCGAGGATTCCCGGGTTTCGGCACCAGCTTGTAGTCGTGCCGCGAGGTCAGCGTAAGAACGAGACGAGACGCGGTGATTTCATCTGGTGGAGAACGCCAGCAACGGAGCTGGGTGTCCGTGTTCCAAGCGACTCTCCCGTATGCTGGTTCCTAGCACCTTTTATTATGATTCTAGCGGGGGGGTGTAGAAGGGCGGAACGGGGGGAATTCCGGGAGAGCGGGAGAGCGGGGGACTGAGAGATCATCATGTGATGCATGATCTCACCTGGCTGCTACGTGCGGAGAGGAGCATCGGCGTCTGGGCCTAATCCTCACCTGGGGGCAAGGCCATTGTCCCTTTGTCCGGGACACCCGGTGGTTGTGAGCCAGGTAGTTCATGACCTGTGACTCATCGGGGGATGAGGGGTGGGGGAGCGGTGCGACCAGAAGGCTGCAGGAGCACCGGTGTGCCGGCGCTCTACTCACGGTGCTGCTGGGTTAGCAGTGCATCCCTACACATGGGTCTCTGAGTAATGTGAAGAGGCCATTTTGATTCCCAAGGACGTTGCTCACAGGCCCTTGCTTCATCAGAGATCAGAGTTTCAAGTGGGCTGGGCTGAGACAATCCATCGTTTCTCATTTTTGGAATTCAAGTGTTTCTCCCATTATTCCAGATGTACCTGAAAAACTTCTGGCTTTCCAACACTACCATAGATGGAGTGCATTTGGATCAGAACGGGGATATTGCAGCTGACCTGGATATTGTGAAATCTGTGCACTTTCACAATCGCTCTTTTGATGGAAGGACAATTGGGAATATGAAGAAAACGGCATCTCAAGACTTTCTGTTCAGTATTGACAAGGATGAAAAGGTCTGGCCCAAGTGGATTCATCAGGTAAGGAACGTCCTCCATGTATTTCGCATTCCCATTTCCTCTCTCTTCTTCTCTCCCTCAGCTATTACTGCATGTGGTCTTATGTGCCGTCAGGTAGCTCACCGTTCATGAACTAGACTCACTTTGGGGCTTTCCCCACTACAGAAGGGAGCTAAGGTCGACTCGGTTCCCTTCAGTGGAGGGCGATTCCAGGCTGTCCCCACAGCAACTGACTTGGCCCCTTGGAACCGAGTTAAGTGGGCGGGATCATCTTGGTGCCTGTTTCACTCCTCGATTGTGATTGGCGCTTGTGTTACGGTGGGAAATGGGAGCGTTCTTTTTTTTTTTACAGTTTTTACAGTTTACAGTTACATGCGCTTTCTGCCCACCACCGTTCTGCGCATGCCACAAAAGCGGCTCGTGATTGGTTGAACGGATGAGGTGTCGTTTCGATGCTTCCCCACTTCAAAGCTTCGAAGCGCTATCGACCTTGTTCTGGCAGAAAAGTGTAGTTCATAACTGAGACAAGGATGTCGCAGTTCTGAGGGGAGGGAACTGAGACAAAACAATGTTGAGCTCGGTGGCAGTGGGGATTCACTGAGGCGAACCTAGGTAGAAACCAGTTCAACTCTGTCAGTGGGGAAAGCCCCTTTGAGTCCTCACAATGATACTTTCTGGGGCGCCCTGTTTTCTTATTTCCTCCACTTTGTTGTTTACTTATCTTTTTATGTCATTTAAAACATCTCTGTGCTGCCTTTCCACTCAAATAGGACCCCTAAGACAGAAAATAAGAAAACATAGAAATCTCTGAACATGGAAACTAGGGCTGGGAATTCAGGTAAACCCAAAACAAAAACAAAAAAACTGAAAAAAGTCATTTTGAAAAAAAACGATTTTGGCTGTTTTCGAGTGGTTTTTGTAGCTTTAAAAAAACAAGAGACAAAAATGCACCTTGGGGTCAGCAGACCTAGTTCTCACCTGCAGCATTCAGAAACTAAAGGAGGCTCTGCAGCTAAAAAAAAAATTAGGGGTTTGGCAGTTAACCCCCCCCCCATTTTTAATTAATTTTATTGTATCATTTGAATTTTACAGTTTATAGTAATTTCCTTCTTCATACATTTTCAAACAATACTTTCCCCCCCTTTTCTCCCTTCCCCCATTAGTTGATAGTTCCATGAGAATGTCAACTCAATGCATGGCAGCTGTGAAAAAGGCAAACTCTATGCTGGGGATCATTAGGAAAGGAATTGAGAATAAAACTGCAAAGATTGTCATGCCCTTCTATAAAGCCGTGGTGCGACCGCACTTGGAGTACTGTGTTCAGTTCTGGTCGCCACATCTCAAAAAGGATATCGAAGAGATAGAAAAAGTGCAGAGAAGGGCAACGAGGATGATTGAGGGACTGGAGCACCTTCCCTATGAGGAGAGGCTGCAGCGTTTAGGAGTCTTTAGTTTGGAGAGGAGACGTCTGAGGGGGGATATGATTGAAGTCTACAAAATTATGCATGGGGTAGAAAATGTTGACAGAGAGAAATTTTTCTCTCTTTCTCACAATACTAGAACCAGGGGGCCTCCATTGAAAATGCTGGGGGGAAGAATTAGGACTAATCAAAGGAAACACTTCTTCACGCAACGTGTGATTGGTGTTTGGAATATGCTGCCACAGGAGGTGGTGATGGCCACTCACCTGGATAGCTTTAAAAGGGGCTTGGACAGATTTGTGGAGGAGAAGTCGACTTATGGCTCCCAATCTTGATCCTCTTTGATCTGAGATTGCAAATGCCTTAACAGTCCAGGTGCTCGGGAGCAACAGCCGCAGAAGGCCCTTGCTTTCACATCCTGCATGTGAGCTCCCAAAGGCACCTGGTGGGCCACTGCGAGTAGCAGAGAGCTGGACTAGATGGACTCTGGTCTGATCCAGCTGGCTTGTTCTTATGTTCTTATGTTCATTACTTCTTCTTCATAGTTTTGTCACAAAAACAGCAGTAAGTTCATTCTCTGTAGCCTCTTCTCCCATATTTCTTCATTGACTCGGGCTTCTTTCATCCAGTCCACGTATATTATCCATATCTTCAAAATTTCATTCTGTTTATCTTGCCACGTCTTATTTTTGGTGAGTATATCGAAAATATCAAGTGTCACTTGTTCCCAGATATATTCTAGCCGTCTCTGAAATGTCCATTTTTTCTTTTCTTTCCAAGGCTATTGTTGCATGGGCTGGTTTGATCATTCTTTCATACATATAACTATATTGTTTGTCCACCCTTCTGTCTTCCATTACACCCATGAACATTGAGTCATTATTTAAATCAATATTTATCTTCACCAGTTTCTCGATATATAACAATACAATTGTCCAATTTTTTTTTTACTTCTGCACATTCTAACCACATATGGCTATAATATGCCTCTTGGTCTCTCCCCCCCCCACCCAATTTTTTTAAGGAAAGCAGCTGAGCTGGGAAAACAGAGAATGTATGCCCGTAATATATATATTCCTTTGATTCCTGTGTTTGCATTTAGACCGTGCCTCATTCCAGGTGTAGCCAAAGCTGCCTGCCAGGAAACGCAAAGGTGATTCAGGAAGGAAAACCAATCTGCTGCTATGATTGCCATCTGTGTGCAGAAGGGACCATCTCCACTCAGGAAGGTGGGCATCACTGGCAGAATCACTGGCAGCCTTCGATGATGGCCCCCTCTGTCTCGCGATCTTTCGAAGGCATTTGATTCATATCTCTGCCCACGGGCACAGGTGCCAAAATCATGCTGGCAGGGGATTATGGGAACTGTAGTCCATAACATCTGGAGGGCCGCGAGTTTGACACCTATGTTTTAAACAAAGGCATTTTTATATTGTTCTATAGTTTCAGAGGGTAGTTGTGTTACTCTGCAGTAGAAGTGCCACGTTTAAACCCAAGAGCTTGGGTCTGAATGTGTTCGGGGTTGGGAGAGCTTGCTCTAGGAGTGGTTTTGCGAAAGTGCTTTGTGTTGATGCATTCTGTCCTACTGACTTTCCCAACACTGGCCAGCTGTAACCGTGGGCCACAGGCTGCAATCTGTAGTGTGAACTGTTTATCTCTTGCTTTCTCACTGTTTGATCTTTGCCTTTCCCACGAGGGGGAGAGGCAAGGAGAGGTATATTGCTACTGGTCTGAGACTTAGCTCCAGTGGTGGGATCCAAAAATTTTTAGTAACAGGTTCCCATGGTGGTGGGATTCAAAGAGTGGCGTAGCGCCAATGGGGCTGGGTGGGGCACGGCGGGGGCGTGGCAGGGCATTCCGGGGGCGGGGCATTGATAATTTCTCTGATACTGTAAAAAACTCTTACTGTAAAAAAAAAGTTCCTAATTTCCAGCTGGTATCTTTCTGCCCATAATTTAAACTCATTATAGCAAGTCCTATCGTCTACTGCCAACAGAAACAACGACTTCTCCTCTAATTGACTGCCTGTCAAATACTTAATACTTTCAAATACTTAATTTTGTTTCTAGAAATCAAAAGAAGGATACTTTCCTTAAACCGGGAACTTTACCGAATTTCTAAAACATGTTTTTAAAACAGCCCAACAGGGAGAATTATCCCGTTTTCTACCTTCGCTAACTAGCCACATAGGAAACAACCGGACTTTATGATGTTTGGACCTAATGGAATTTCTAACGAAAAAGCAGACCCAATTAGTAGCCCCCTCTCGGCACACACAAATAATTAGTAACCCACTCTTGGGAACTGGTGAGAATCTGCTGGATCCCACCTCTGCTTAGCTCTCAGACCTGACAATCTTTTTGTCTTGTCACCTGGCTTTACAAGAAACGCTTTGGAGCCCTCAAGTGTGGTTTGTTCTGGCTTTGGAACTCATGACAACTTGAGAGGCCAGAAAGATTTTCAGGGTAGAAACTTCTGAGGGTCCAAGCTTCCTTAGATACAAATATGAAAATCTCAAATCTCGATGTTTGCTGCAGACCAGTGTGGCTACCCTCTGAAGCTATGTTGGAAGGCATTTCCAAAGGTGGGATGCAGGAGACCCTATTCATGTGAGATCCCTTCACCTAATAGGGAATTTAAAAAGGGTTGTGCAGAGAACATCCTCCAAAGTAGCCAATAGCACGAAGAATCAAGCCTGAGTTCACATTCCTGCCTCACTAGGAGGTTTGCTGTTTTAACACCAGTCCATAAATCTCAGCCTGTCATTCAAGTCTGGGATGTTGTCGTTTTATTGCATCGCTTACAGCATGGACTGGGATGAATATCAGTGTTCAGGATTCTAAAGTTATATATATTCTTTCCAGATGCAGATCACTGTGACAGATGTCCAGACGTTCAATATGCAAACGTGAACCACGAGGAATGTGTCCCCAAAGTCAAAATTTTTCTGTCACATGCAGAAAAATTGGGCATCGTTCTGACTTTCTCTGCCCTCGCCCTCTCTCTAACCACCGCCTTTGTGTTTGGCCTCTTCATTAAACATCGAGAGACTCCAGTCGTCAGAGCAAACAACCGAGATCTCACCTACGCGATCCTCCTCTCTCTCCTGCTCTCCTTCCTCTCCTCCTTGATATTTATTGGCCGGCCAACGGAGGTCACCTGCCTTCTCCGACAAACACTCTTCAGCGTCATCTTCTCAGTTGCCGTCTCTTCCGTGTTGGCCAAAACGATCACTGTGGTGTTGGCGTTCATGGCCACAAAGCCGGGGAATGGGGTGCGCAAATGGCTTGGGAAGAGGTTGGCCAGCTGTATCGTCCTTTCTGGCTCCGCCATCCAAGCTGGCATCTGTGCCATCTGGTTGATGTCCTCACCCCCCTTCCCAGAGTCTGACATGCACTCCCAGCCTGGGCACATCGTCCTGCAATGCAATGAGGGGTCTGTCGCCATGTTTTATTGCGCTCTGGGCTACCTGGGCTTCCTGGCTGCCATCTCTCTCACGGTGGCTTTCCTAGCCAGGAAGCTTCCTGGGGCGTTCAACGAAGCCAAGCTGATCACCTTCAGCATGTTGGTCTTCTGCAGCGTTTGGGTGTCCTTTGTGCCCACCTACCTGAGCACCAAGGGGAAATACATGGTGGCCGTGCAGATCTTCTCTATGTTGGCCTCCAGTGGTGGGCTGCTGGGTTGCCTCTTCCTTCCCAAATGCTACATTATTGTCCTGAGGCCTCACCTGAATGTGAAGGAACATCTCAAGATCAATGTGAGAACTTAGTTTTAGTATAGTATTATCTGTTGGAAAGCCAGGTTAGTGTAGTGGTTCAAGTGTGAGACAAAGATATGGGAGACCCAAGTTCTAATCCTCACTCTGCCATGGAAGTTCACTATGTAACCAGTTGCATCTGCTTAGCCATGACTCTGGCAAGTACTTGGACGGTAAACCTCCAAGGAATACCAGGGGTGTGGCATGGAGACAGGAAGGGGAAATCCATGGTGGCCGTGCAGATCTTCTCCATATTGGCCTTCCGTGGTGGGCGGCTGGGTTGCCTCTTCCTTCCCAAAAGCTACATGATTGTCCGGAGGTCTGACCTGAATACAAAAGGACATCTCAGAATGAATGGTGGCGTTTCATTGATTGTGATTTTATTTCTGATTGGGAAACAAAAACTGGGTCTCTCTCGTTTTACATGGACCAATGACTTAACAGCTGCCATCTTTGAAATGTTTTCGGTTCTCAAAATAAAATGCCGTTTTCTGGCTTCTTGCAGCTTTCTCAAGCTGCGGCTGATTAAGCTAGTTAGGAGAAGGAAGGTCAACAAGGCCCCGCTGCAAATGTTGTCCCGAGGCCTGACCTGAATACAAAGGACCATCTCAGAATGAAAGGTGGCATTTCATTGATTGTGATTTTATTCCCGATTGGGAACCAAGACAAAATTTTTATTCCCGATTTGGAACCAAGACAGCGTTTGGGACTCTTTAGTTTGGGGAGGAGACGTCTGAGGGGGGGATATGATTGAAGTCTATAAAATTATGCCTGGGGTAGAAAATGTTGACAGAGAGAACTTTTTCTCTCTTTCTCACAATACTAGAACCAGGGGGCATCCATTGAAAATGCTAAGGGGAAGAATTAGGACGAATAAAAGGAAACGCTTCTTCACGCAACGTGTGATTGGTGTTTGGAATATGCTGCCACAGGAGGTGGTGATGGCCACTAACCTGGATAGCTTTAAAAAGGGCTTGGACAGATTTGTGGAGGAGAAGTCGATCTTTGGCTCCCAATCTTGACCCTCCTTGATCTCAGATTGCAAATGCCTTAGCAGACCAGGTGCTCGGGAGCAGCAGCCGCAGAAGGCCATTGCTTTCACCTCCTGCCTGTGAGCTCCCAAAGGCACCTGGTGGGCCACTGCGAGTAGCAGAGTGCTGGACTAGATGGACTCTGGTCTGATCCAGCAGGCTAGTTCTTATGTTCTTAAAAACTGGACCTCTGAATAGAATTGTCATTTTACAAGGATCAATGACATAAGGCATAAATGACGTTTGAGAAGAAAGCGTTGAACTTGACTTAACAGTAGCCATCTTTGAAAGGTTGATTAAGCTAGTTGGGAGGATGAAGGTCAGCAAGGCCCAGCTGGAAATGTTGAACTAACTGCCACATTCCAACGGTCCTTTGAAATAATTTTCGCCTGATAACTATAATGAGATAATACTAACAGTTGTTGCTAATTGGCCAAATAATGTGATTAGCTTGTACATGTCACCTGACCCCAAAATTTCCCCCATAATCGTTGCCCAATGTTCATACTAACAACCTTTTCTCACCCCCTGCTACTGGATTTCATTATTATTCCTGTCATGCTGGCTTGTTTGCACCTTGGGTAACTTTTTTCTCTTTGCTTGCTCCTTTTGAAACAGAGGCTACGCTGTTACTGTGGATTATCTTAACAATTGTGGTTCGAGATAAAATTGTAGGATCAATAAAACAGATTGTGCTGACATTCAAGTCTGGCTTTATTGGGGAGGCTGATAGAAACCACAATATCGCATTATTTATTTGAAATATTGGTTTTTAATGTATGGAATCATTTTAATTGTTAGCTGCCCTCAGCCTTATGCTGGTGAAGGACAAAATATCAAATCTAGTAAAAAACAAACAAATTGTCTTTGGCTATGTTTATTTGCTTAATCACAGTTTGAGGAGTCCTGAGCCACGGATGGGGTGAAAACAGGGATCGATATACTTAAATAAATGAATAGATATGGTTGTCTGGTGGGCACATAAATGGTCTGAGTATGACCCACCATGGTTGTCAATTGACTTGAAGAAGGAGGAGGAGGAGGGGGAGGAGGGGTAGGTGACTCAGGGCAGGTCACAACATAATTCTAAAATACAACCATTAAACTTAATTATTATAATATAATAATAATAAAAAATATACTGTGGCATTAAACAACACAAGAACAAGTATAAAAAGCAGATGGCGATAAAAACCCACTCTTTACTCCCTCCCTCCGCCCTCCTTCAGGAGTCCGAAAGAAGATGACATCTCTTTATTAAATCCACCTGGCTAGGTTGAGAAGACTTCATGGAACAGCTACATTTTACAGGCCCTGCGGAATTGAGATCGCTCCCTCATGGCCCTGATGTCGTTTTAACAACTTGTTCCACCAGACTGGGGCCAGCTCCGTAAAGGCCCTGGATCTAGTTGAAGCCAGCCGAATATCTTTTGAGTCGGGGATCATTAAGAGGTTCCCCTCCATTCATCGGAGGGGAACCTCTTAATGATTCCCTTTTAGGGTAATACGGGGAGATGCGACAAAGATATGGGAGACCCAAGTTCTAATCCTCACTCTGCCATGGAAGTTCACTATGTAACCTTGACTCAGGTATTTGGGTGGTAACCCTCCATGGAATACCAGGGGTGTGGCATGGAGGCAGGAAGGGGAAATCCATGGTGGCCATGCAGATCTTCTCTATGTTGGCCTCCAGTGGTGGGCGGCTGGGTTGCCTCTTCCTTCCCAAAGGCTACATGATTGTCCTGAGGCCTGACCTGAATGTGAAGAAACATCTCCAGATCAGTGTGAGAACTGAGTTTTAATATATTATTATCACATTGGTGTGATGGTTAAAGGGTCAAAGATATGAGGGACCCAAGTTCTAATTTTCACTCTGCCATGGCAGTTCACTATGTAACCTTGAGCCAGATACACAGGCTCAGCCTCAACCCTGGCAGGTAATTGGATGGTGAACCTCCAAGGAATACTAGGGGTGTGGAATGGAGGCGGGAAGGCCGTGCAGATCTTCTCAATGTTGAGCTCCAGTTGTGGGCGGCTGGGTTGCCTCTTCCTTCCCAAATGTTACATTATACATTATTACATGTTACATTATTAGAAGAAGAAGAAGAAGAAGAAGAAGAAGAAGAAGAAGAAGAAGAAGAAGAAGAAGAAGAGGAGGAGGAGGAGGAGGAGGAGGAGGAGGAGGAGGAGTTTGGATTTATATCCCCCCTTTCTCTCCTGTAGGAGACTCAAAGGGGCTTACAATCTCCTTTCCCTTCCCCCCTCACAACAAACACCCTGTGAGGTAGGTGGGGCTGAGAGAGCTCCGAGAAGCTGTGACTAGCCCAAGGTCACCCAGCTGGTGTGTGTTGGAGTGTACAGGCTAATCTGAATTCCCCAGATAAGCCTCCACAGCTCAGACGGCAGAGCAGGGAATCAAGCCCAGTTCCTCCAGATTAGATACACGAGCTCTTAACCTCCTACGCCACCGCCAAAGCAGTAAAGAAAGGATCTGCTGCCTGCCGTCTTCACTGGATGTTCTTGAGATCTAGTATTTCGGGAGAGGGAGAAAAAGGCTTCTTTGTTGCCGCTCTCCCCTCCAGGAATAATTTTATAAACCTCTATCATGTCCCTCCTTTCTTGTCTCTTTTCTAAACTGAAAAATCAAGGACACTTTGGCCTTTCCTCCTCGTCGTCATAGTTTTGGGATAACAAATACCTTCCAAGGCCTGTGGCAAGGACGCAGCTGCTGCGCCGGTCCTTGGTCGGGAAACGAATGCATACAGGCGCAGGCTGCCACGCACGCCGGTGCCCCTCCTGCTAGACTGCTTCCAATTCTGCGCGCTACTGCTGAGAGGAGGGGCGCAACTGAGGCAAAAATCACGTGGCAAAATCACCCATTAGTAACCCCCTCTCAGCACACACAAATAATTAGTAACCCACTCTTGGGAACCTGTGAGAACCTGCTGGATCCCACCTCTGGAGAGGGGGGATATAAATCAACTTCTCCTCCTCCTCCTCCTCCTCCTCCTCCTCCTCCTCCTCCTCCTCCTCCACCTCCTCCTGTAGTGATCCCCAACATGGTGCCCTTGGGACTCCTACTGATGGGTTTCCTGTTGCACAATTCTTTCTTCAACCATGACATTCTAGGAGACGCTCGTGCCCTAGAAAGGTTTTAGGGCTCTGCCATCCAGAATAGCTGCTTTGGTCATAGGGGAATGCTTGGCATGCCAATTCCCAACCTTTTGTGATTACCCTTGGTTGCCATGACACCCACTCCCCACTTGAAAACCCAAAACTTCCCAGAACATCAACAAGATTGAGTTCCCTGCCTGTAGTGCCTGTGCTCTAGAGGTCACTAGGACATCACAAAGGAGAAGAAGAAGAAGAAGAAGAAGAAGAAGAAGAAGAAGAAGAAGAAGAAGAAGAAGAAGAAGAAGAAGAAGAAGAAGAAGAAGAGGAGGAGGAGGAGGAGGAGGAGGAGGAGGAGGAGGAGTTTGGATTTATATTCCCCCTTTCTCTCCTGCAGGAGACTCAAAGGGGCTGACAATCTCCTTGCCCTTCCCCCTGACAACAAACACCCTGTGAGGTAGGTGGGGCTGAGAGAGCTCCGAGAAGCTGTGACTAGCCCAAGGTCACCCAGCTGGCGTGTGTGGGAGTGCACAGGCTAATCTGAATTCCCCAGATAAACCTCTGCAGCTCAGGCGGCAGAGCGCAGAATCAAACCCAGTTCCTCCAGATTAGATACACGAGCTCTTAACCTGCGCCACTGCTGCTCCTGTATGCTACCGTGTGGCTCAAATGAAGAGATTCAGAACGTTCTTCAAGAGTTAGTTGTTGCATATGGCATTATTATTTTTCGTGTGTGATGTGCCGCCAAGTAGCTCACAGTTCACGAATAAGAGTCACTTTGAGTTCTCACAATGATACTCTCTGGGTCATCCTGTTTACTTATTTCGTTTACTTCATTGATTACTAATCTTTTTATATTATTTAAAACATTTCTATGCTGCCTTTCCACCCAAGGCAGCAAATGTGAAAACAGGAAAACTAGAGCTGAGAATTCGGGTAAACCCAAACCGAAAAAAAACTAAAAACAGCATTTCTGGCTTTTGGGGAGCTTTTTTAGCCTGAAAAAAACAAGTGCCAAAAATGTACCTTGGGGTCAGCAGACCTAATTCTCACTCGCAGCATTCAGAAACTCAAAGGAGGCTGCGCAGTTATAAAAATTCGGAGGTTGACTTTAAAAACTGAATTTTGGGGGGGAAAGCCGAATAAAATTGAAATACAGTATCAGCTTTTTGGACTTTTTCATAAAATTCTGGGTTTTTTTTTAAAGCCATCCCTGAAAAACACCAAAAGAATTTTTGCACTCCCTTAATAAGAACAGAATTTAAAATAATATATAAAACAATAAAATAAAACATATACATTTACAGCACCCAACCAGGGAAGAGGTCCAGTAAGAGTTTGTGTGTGTGTGTGTGTGTGTGTGTGTGTGTGTGTGTGTGTGTGTGTGTGTGTGAAATAAAACAAACAAAAATCCCTTCACCCCCTGGCAGAAAGCAACTACAAGGAGTGAGAAAATGAATCCCCCTATGGAGGGAACTCCAAAATTTTGGTGCCACAACCAAGAAGGCCCGGTCTTTGGTTACCACTTGCCTAACCTCAGTGGTCGGGCAGCTGCGTATGGAGGAAGGTGATCTTTTAGGCATGCCAGCCCCTGGCAGAAGCAACTACAGGGAGCAAGAAAATGAATCCCTTAGGGAGGTAGTTTCAAAGTTTCGGTGCCCCAACCAAGAAGGCCCCGTCTTCAATTACTACTTGTCTAGCCTCACATGATGGGGCACGAGGACGGTGTGGATGACTGGAGTGGACGGGCAACTTCGTATGGAAGAACGTGATCTTTTAGATACGCCGGGTTCAAGCCGTATAGGGCTTTAATGGTCATTACCAGCAGCTGAGCTGGGAAAACAGTGAACATATTTTTCCTTCGATTTCTGTGTTTGCATTTAGACCGTGCCTCGTTCCAGGTGTATCCAAAGCTGCCTGCCAGGAAACACAAAAGTGATTCAGGAAGGAAAACCAATCTGCTGCTATGATTGCCGTCTGTGTGCAGAAGGGACCATCTCTACTCAGGAAGGTGGGCATCACTATCAGACAAACTGACAGCTTTTGACGACGGCCCTTCCGTCTTATGCTCTTTCGAAGACATTTGATTCATTTCTCTGCTCGCTGACAGTTTTAATTCTTTTAAACTAAGGGTTTTTGTGTATTTTTTTACAGTTTCAGAGGGTAGCTGTCTGTGATAAAAGAGCCAGACTTGAACCCAAGAGCACTTTAGAGATAAGCACGATTTTCAGGGTAGGAACTTCTGAGAGTCAGAGGTTCCTTCATCAGAATACAAGTAGGAAAATCTCAAATCTCGGTGTTCTGCGGCAGACCAGGGCAGCTACCCTCTAAAGCTATCTTGGAAGGCATTTCCAAAGCAACTACAAGGAGTGAGAAAATAAATCCCCCTATGGAGGGAACTCCAAAATTTTGGTGCCACAACCAAGAAGGCCCGGTCTTTGGTTACCACTTGCCCAACCTCAGATTACAGGGCAGACGAAGCAGGTACTGTGTGGATGATGCAGAAGACCCGATTCTTGTGGGATCCCTTCACCTAACAGGAAACTGGGAAAGGGTTGTGCAAGAGAACGGGTGCAAAAGTATGGGTGCCCCTCCCTGCTCCCTGTATTGGTTACATCAGGGTAACCCTCATGTTGAGGGGCCCGCTGCTCTCCCTTTTTGGGGAAGGTTTTAAAGGTGGGTTTTCTAAAAGCCTCTTATTTAACTTATTTAACTTTTAATTACTTAATTATCTGATTGCATTAACCGCTGTTTAGATGGAATTTTAGTGTATTTTAGTGATTATTAACATTGTATGAATTGTATGAATTTTTATGCTGTACACCGCCCAGAGCCCTTCGGGGATGGGGAGGAATAGAAACTAACTAACTAACTAACTAACTAACTAACTAACTAACTAACTAACTAACTGAATGAATGAATGAATGAATGAATGAATGAATGAATGAATGAATGAATGTAGCCAACAGCATGAAGAATCACGCTTGAGTTCATATCCCTGTTCCACTGGGAGGTTTACTGTTTTAAAACCAGTCTGTGTATCTCAGTCTGTCATTCTTGTTCGGGATGTTGTCTTTTTATGGCATCGCTTACAGCATGGACTGCGATGAATATCAGTGTTCAGGATTCTGAAGTTATATACATATCCTTTCCAGATGCAGACCACTGCGACAGATGTCCAGATGTTCAATATGCAAACGTGAACCACGATCAATGTGTCCCCAAAGTCAAAACTTTTCTGTCTCATGAAGAAAAATTGGGCATCGTTCTGACTTTCTCTGCCCTCGCCCTCTCTCTAACCACCGCCTTTGTGTTTGGCCTCTTCATTAAACATCGAGAGACTCCAGTCGTCAGAGCAAACAACCGAGACCTCACCTACGCGATCCTCCTCTCTCTCCTGCTCTCCTTCCTCTCCTCCTTGATATTTATTGGCCGGCCAACAAAGGTCACCTGCCTTCTCCGACAAATGCTCTTCAGCGTCGTCTTCTCAGTTGCTGTCTCTTCCGTGTTGGCCAAAACGATTACTGTGGTGTTGGTGTTCATGGCCACAAAGCCAGGAAATGAGGTGCGCGAATGCTTGGGAAGAGGTTGGCCAGCTGTATTGTTCTTTCTGGCTCCTCCATCCAAGCTGGCATCTGTGCCATCTGGTTGATGCCCTCACCCCCATTCCCAGAGTCTGACGTGTACTCCCAGCCTGGGCACATCGTCCTGCAATCCAACGAGGGGTCTGTCGCCATGTTTTATTGCGCTCTGGGCTACCTGGGCTTCCTGGCTGCCATCTCTCTCACGGTGGCTTTCCTAGCCAGGAAGCTGCCCGGGGCGTTCAATGAAGCCAAGCTGATCACCTTCAGCATGTTGGTCTTCTGCAGCGTTTGGGTGTCCTTTGTGCCCACCTACCTGAGCACCAAGGGGAAATCCATGGTGGCCGTGCAGATCTTCTCTATGTTGGCCTCCAGTGGTGGGCTGCTGGGTTGCCTCTTCCTTCCCAAATGCTACATCATTGTCTTTAGGCCTCACCTGAATGTGAAGGAACATCTCAAGATCAATGTGAGAACTGAGTTTTAGTATATTATTATATGTTGGAAAGGTAGGTTGGTGTAGTGGTTTAAGTTTCAGACAAAGATATGGGAGACCCAAGTTCTAATCCTCACTCTGCCATGGAAGTTCACTATGTAACCTTGAGTCAGTCACACACGTTAAACTTCACTCTGACAAGTATTTGGAAAGTAAACCTCCAAGGGATACCAGGGGTGTGGCATGGAGGCAGGAAGGGGAAATACATGGTGGCCGTGCAGATCTTCTCTATGTTGGCCTCCAGTGGGGGGCTGCTGGGTTGCCTCTTCCTTCCCAAATGCTACATTATTGTCTTTAGGCCTGACCTGAATGTGAAGGAACATCTCAAGATCAATGTGAGAACTGAGTTTTAGAATATTATTATCTTGTTGGAGAGGCAGGTTGGTGTAGTGGTTCAAGTTTCAGACAAAGATAGGGAAGATCCAAGTTCTAATCCTCACTCTGCCATTGATGTTCGTTGTGTAACCTTGAGCCAGACACACTCGCTCAGCCTTGACCCTGGGAGGTATTTGGATGGTAAACTTCTAAGGAATACTAGGGGGGTGGAATGGAGGCAGGAAGGGGAAATACATGGTGGCCATACAGATCTTCTCAATGTTGAGCTCCAATGGTGGGCGGCTGGGTTGCCTTTTCCTTCCCAAATGCTACATTATTGTGCTGAGGCCTCACATGTATACGAAGGAACATCTCAGAATGAAAGGTGGCATTTCATTGATAAGGCATAAATGACCCTGAAATAAAACATGCCCTGATTTCCCAAACAGTGATCTCTTTGTTCTCTGCAGGGGAATGACTTGAAGTTCTCTTGTCCTCTTTACTTCTGTCGTCGTCCTCTTCCTCATCATTTAATTTTGTTTAATATCCTGTTGCCAGATGGATCTATGGTGAACCAAGGGGACCCTGTTTGAACACAGTGGCATCTCTGCCACCTCAGCCAACCCTTGGGATGCCTAGCAGTGTAGGCCAAAATGGAGTGCCCATTCCTTGCATTGGCTCAATGCACCCATGTCTGGACTTGTTTTCCTCCAAAGCACCTATCATTTTTTTGGAAAGGTAATTGAGAGAGTGGGGTTGGAGAAGCTTCAGGACTTTCTAGGTGACACATCGGCACTCGATCCCTTCCAGTCCAGCTTCCGTGCTGGGCATGGGATGGAGACCGTCCTGACAGCCATCACAGATATGTTCCGCATTAAGCTGGACCGAGGCAGATCGATGCTGTTGGTATTGTTAGATCTGACTGCAGCGTTTGATATAGTCCACCACGACCTTTTGGCCCACTGGCCAGCCGTTTCCAGAGTCCATTGTGTTGCCTTGGACTGGCTCATCTTGTTCCTGTGGGACTGGACTTAGCAAATGAGGTGTGGGGACTCCCGGTGGCGCCCTCTTCGATGTGGGGTGCCGCAGGGGACTCTTTTGTCCCCATTGTTATTTAACATCTACATGCGACCCCTTGCTCAGCTGATGTGGAGCTTTGGGCTGATCTGTCATCAGTATGCGGATGACACTCAGCTCATTCTGTTGATGGAGGGAGGACCGGTTACTGTCCCTGCGGCTCTGCAGCACTGTTTGGAACTGGTTGCTGGTTGGTTGAGGCATAGCAGGTTAAAACTGAATCCATCAAAGTTGGCGGTCCTGTGGGTAGAAGAAGAGAAGAAGAGTTTGGATTTATATCTCCCCTTTCTCTCCTGCAGGAGACTCAAAGGGGCTGACAATCTCCTTGCCCTTCCCCCCTCACAACCCTGTGAGGTGGGTGGGGCTGAGAGAGCTCCGAGAAGCTGTGACTAGCCCAAGGTCATCCAGCTGGCATGTGTTGGAGTGCACAAGTTAATCTGAATTCCCCAGATAAGCCTCCACAGCTTGGGCGGCAGAGCTGGGAATAAAACCGGGTTCCTCCAGATTAGATAAACAAGATCTTAACCTCCTATGCCACTGTGATGGGAGGGTGAGGAGGTCTGTTTGCCGGTACTGGAGGGGCTCCCTCTGTCGGTGGCCTCCCATGTCCGTAGCCTGGGGGTTCACCTGGACTCATCATTATCTATAGCACAGGTGTCAAACTCGCGGCCCTCCAGATGTTATGGACTACAGTTCCAATAATCCCTGCCAGCATCATGCTGGCAGGGGATGATGGGAACTGTAGTCCATAATATCTGAAGGGCCGCGAGTTTGACACCTATGATCTATAGAGTCCCAGGTGGCCCACACAGCACGGACACCATTTTTTTCATCTGCGCCAGGCATGGCGACTGGCCCCATACCTCTCCTAGACCGACCTAGCCACTGTGATCCATGCAACGTTCACCTCCAGATTAGACTATTGCGACTCGTTCTACACAAGCCTTCCGTTGAGGTCGATCCGGAGGTTGAAATTGGTCAGGAATGCAGCTGTGCAGCTTCTCACAAATGATCTATGTGGGATCACTTCTCTCTTGTGCTGTGCCGACTGCATTGGCTCCTGGTTGAGTACCGGATCGTCTTCAAGGTGTTGGTGATGACCTTCAAGGCATTCCACGGCCTGTGGCCCTCATGCCTGAGGGACCGTCTTTCCCCCTACATCCCCACTCAACCTCTGTGTTCTGCAGAGGCCAATCTGCTGGTGGTTAAGAAAATAAGAACATAAGAACAAGCCAGCTGGATCAGACCAGAGTCCATCTAGTCCAGCTCTCTGCTACTTGCAGTGGCCCACCAGGTGCCTTTGGGAGCTCACCTGCAGGAGGTGAAAGCAATGGCCTTCTGCTGCTGCTGCTGCTCCCGAGCACTTGGTCTGCTAAGGCATTTGCAATCTCAGATCAAGGAGGATCAAGGTTGGTAACCATAGATCGACTTCTCCTCCATAAATCTATCCAAGCCCCCTTTAAAGCTATCCAGGTTAGTGGCCATCACCACCTCCTGTGGCAGCATATTCCAAACACCAATCACACGTTGCGTGAAGAAGTGTTTATTAATTAATTAATTAATTATATTTATATACTGCCCTCCCCAAAGGCTCAGGGCGGTTTCCTTTTACTAGTCCTAATTCTTCCCCCCAGCATTTTCAATGAATGTCCCCTGGTTCTAGTATTGTGAGAAAGAGAGAAAAACTTATCTCTGTCAACATTTTCCCATCCTCGTGTGATGTTAAATGTTGATGTTATATGTTAAGAAAGTAAACCATTTTGTTTTTAAAATTTGTTGTTATTTATTTATTTATTTATTGTATTTGTATTTGTATACCGCCCTCCCCGAAGGCTCAGGGCGGTTTCCAACAAAATAAAAAGTTAAAACATCATATATATAAATTAAAATACATAAAATATTAGACTAGAGATGGCTTCAGCTATTCTATTCCCCCTTTTATGAACCCACGGGAGGCCAGATGTTTGCTTTTTGTTGCAGTTGATATTATCCCGGCTGGCCAAACGCCTGGCGGAACAGGTCCGCTTTACAGGCCCTGCGAAGAATTTGTAAATTCCGCAGGGCCCCTGATCTCACCTGGAAGCCTGTTCCACCAGGTAGGGGCAAAGAGCATTAAACCCTGGCCTTGTAGAGGCCAGCCCGGATATGGGGCCAGGGATCACCAGTAGGTCGCCTCCGATGAGCGGGAGGGGCCTAGAAGGCGATATAGGGAGAGACGGTCTCTTAGATATGCAGGGCCAAGGCCGCGAATGGCTTTAAAGGTCAAAACCAAAACTTTAAACATGACCCGGTACTCGATCGGCAGCCAGTGCAGTTGGTATAGGACCGGAGTAATCAAACTCATTCCAAGTTCTGCCCCACAGAACCCACAGATAGAGGTTACACACGCACAAAGAGAGTCGCCCCCCCCCCACACACACACATCTAGGCTGGCCTGGGCCATTAGGCTCGATTATTAGCATTAAACCTAAGACCTAGTTCTGGGGAAGCAGTGTAGGTAACCCTGTTAAGCGCTGTTAAACCCCACTGATTTTCATGCGAAGTACTAAAGCGCGATCCTTTGCCCGGGATTAAGCTTGGTTGCTGGCAATGGGGCTTGCTTCTGAGTAAACCCTCCTAGGGTCATGACTCACCCGTTGGAAGAGTTGCGCGGTTACTTCAAAGCAAAGCCACCGACTACCACCAAGTTTACTCCTGAGTAATGCACGCCTCGGAGCCAACCGTTTTTTCTAAACTAAAACCTCAGTATTCAGGTTAAATTGCCGTGTTGGCACTTTGCAATAAATAAGTGGGTTTTGGGTTGCAGTTTGGGCACTCGGTCTCGAAAAGGTTCGCCATCACTGGCTTAGCGCCCCCCAAAACTGATTAAACAAATAATTATAATCAAAGACAATTTGTTTTTGTTTTTTATTAGATTTGAAACTATTGTACTTTCTCCAGTACAAGGCTGAGCTGAGGGAGGCTAACAAAAATTATTCCGTCCAATAAAAACCAATATTTCAAATAAACAGTTCAATATTCTTGTTTCTATCGGCCTCCCCAATAAATCCAGACTTGAATGTCAGCGCAAAGTGAAGTGAGGGGGACCCCTAGTGGCTGCTCCTGGGAGTACAGCATGTTGAAGAGGAAAATAAAGACTCCTTTTGAAACGGGATGATCCAGAAATTGGCAAACATGCCACTCTTTCAGGTCATCATAGCCTTTCTTGCCCCTTCCAATTTATTCCTTATCTATTTCAGACATATCCCCTCAAATCTGTCTATGTTGCTTTTATTGTGTGCTTATTATTATACACCGTTATTCCTCAATAAAAATAGTTAAACTTTATTTGCCCTCCTGGGAGTTTCTTGCAAAAGCTGACTCTTGTATACGTTGGCAGTCAAGGTCTTGTGCTGCCCGGCCTTTAGCTAATCCAAGAGTTTGCCCCTGATAATTTCCTTGTTCTAAAAGGGAGACAATTCCCATCATAAGAACATGAGAACTAGCCTGCTGGATCAGACCAGAGTCCATCTAGTCCAGCTCTCTGCTACTCGCAGTGGCCCACCAGGTGCCTTTGGGAGCTCACATGCAGGATGTGAAAGCAAGGGCCTTCTGCGGCTGTTGCTCCCGAGCACCTGGACTGTTAAGGCATTTGCAATCTCAGATCAAAGAGGATCAAGATTGGGAGCCATAAGTCGACTTCTCCTCCACAAATCTGTCCAAGCCCCTTTTAAAGCTATCCAGGTGAGTGGCCATCACCACCTCCTGTGGCAGCATATTCCAAACACCAATCACACGTTGCGTGAAGAAGTGTTTCCTTTGATTAGTCCTAATTCTTCCCCCCAGCATTTTCAATGGAGGCCCCCTGGTTCTAGTATTGCGAGAAAGAGAGAAAAATTTCTCTCTGTCAACATTTTCTACCCCATGCATAATTTTGTAGACTTCAATCATATCCCCCCTCAGACGCCTCCTCTCCAAACTAAAGAGCCCCAAACGCTGCAGCCTCTCCTCCTAAGGAAGGTGCTCCAGTCCCTCAATCATCCTCGTTGCCCTTCTCTGCCCTTTTTCTATCGCTTCAATATCCTTTTTGAGATGTGGCGACCAGAACTGAACACAGTTCTCCAATCAAACTGGACTTCCATTTTCTAAAAGACATTTTCTTTTTTCTGATAATTTCCTCAACCTCTCTTGTTAACCATGGTGGCTTTCTTTTGGACTGGGTGCTGCCTTTCCTAACCTGCAGAACACATTCCAGCTGAGCTTTTATTACTGTGTTTTTAAATAACCTCCAAGCATCTTGGAGCATCCTTTACGGATGTCAACTAGTTCCCTGCCCCTCCATGATTCGGTTAGCTTCCATTCAGACCAGGGGCTTCAGTGCCTTGGCCCCATTGTGGTGGAACACTCTTCCACCAATCATTAGGGCCTTGTGGGATGTTGCGGGCAGTTCCATGGGGCTCTAAAGACTGAGCTGTTCCACCGAGCATTTGGAGGAGAGTAACTGCGGATTGACACCCATATTTTTAATTATTGGAGGCTTATCTGGGGAATTCAGATTAGTCTGGGCACTTCCACACACGCCAGCTGGGTGACCTTGGGCTAGTCACAGCTTCTTGGAGCTCTCTCAGCCCCACCTACCCCACAGGGTGTTTGTTGTGGGGGGGGAAGGGCAAGGAGATTGTCAGCCCCTTTGAGTCTCCTGCAGGAGAGAAAGGGGGGATATAAATCTCCTCCTCCTCCTCCTCCCCCCCCTCCCCCTCCTCCTCCCCTTCTTCTTCTTCTTCTTCTTCTTCTTCTTCTTCTTCTTCTTCTTCTTCTTCTTCTTCTTCTTCTTCTTCTTCTTCTTCTTCTTCTTCTTCTTCTTCTTCTTCTTCTTCTTCTTCTTCTTCTTCTTCTTCTTCTTCATGAAGCAAAATGATACTTTAAGAACCACCTGTACTGTTTGGAACTGCCATCTTTATTCCCAGCTGAGAATTACATTTGTGCAAAGGGATACGTTAATGCGAAAGCCACTATCAGTGTAGTATCAGCGGCTGTAAACCCTAAATTCCACCTGCTCTTCATTTGTCAAAACGGAGCTTTCCAGTGTTCTCAAAAAGAGGCTTCATGCGTAATTTTGCCATTACCGTGATTAGCCAACTGCTCTGTAATTTGAAGGGAGGCCCCCGGATCCGTTCCCTTATGGATGTCAAAAAGATTCTCTTTCCACCGTAGAGGAACGGCTTCTCCAAAATGGATGACATTAATTGAAAAATAACTGGTCTCCACCAGGCGAGATTATTGTACTTCAAAACCTTCCTGGGAGCAATCGACGCTGCAAGAGCCACGATGTTGGCACAACCGTGAAAATAATGATTGGGGGTTGAAGAAATTGCAGTCAGCCACAGGAGGGTGAGAAAGAAATTCAGATTGCAGCTTCTGGGGTCTGGATTGAAGCTCTGCAGTCTCATGAATACAGCTCTCTGCTTTTGGGGATGAGCTACAGAGACTGACATGACATTTGTAGCAAAATGCAAAGTGATGCACATAGGGGCAAAAAATCCAAACTTCACATACACGCTACAGGGGTCAGTGCTATCAGTCACAGACCAGGAAAGGGATTTGGGCATCTTAGTTGATAGTTCCATGGGAATGTCAACTCAGTGCATGACAGCTGTGAAAAAGGCAAACTCTATGCTGGGGATCATTAGGAAAGGAATTGAGAATAAAACTGCAAGGATTGGCATGCCCTTATATAAAGCAGTGGTGCGACCGCACTTGGAGTCCTGTGTTCAGTTCTGGTCGCCACATCTCAAAAAGGATATGGAAGAGATAGAAAAAGTGCAGAGAAGGGCAACGAGGATGATTGAGGGACTGGAGCACCTTCCTTATGAGGAGAGGCTGCAGCGTTTGGGACTCTTTAGTTTGGAGAGGAGGCGGCTGAGGGGGGGATATGATTGAAGTCTATAAAATTATGCGTGGGGTAGAAAATGTGGACAGAGAGAAATTTTTCTCTCTTTCTCACAATACTAGAACCAGGGGGCACTCATTGAAAATGCTGGGGGGGGGATTAGGACTAATAAAAGGAAACACTTCTTCACGCAACGTGTGATGGGTGTTTGGAATATGCTTCCACAGGCGGTGGTGATGGCCACTAACCTGCATAGCTTTAAAAGAGGGCTTGGACAGATTTATGAAGTCGATCTATGGCTACCAATCTTGATCCTGTTTGATCTGAGATTGCAAATGCCTTAACAGACCAGGTGCTCGGAAGCAGCAGCCGCAGAAGGCCATTGCTTTCACCTCCTGCAGGTGAGCTCCCAAAGGCACCTGGTGGGCCACTGCGAGTAGCAGAGAGCTGGACTAGATGGACTTTGGTCTGATCCAGCTGGCTTGTTCTTATGTTCTTATGTTCTTATGTGCTTATGACCATCACAACGTTTCAATTCTAAATCACTCGCTGTGTAACGAAGTAAAGGAAGGATCTCCTACCCACCATCTACACAGGATGTCCTTAAGATCTAGCATTTTGGGGGAGGGAGGAAAACGTCCTCTTTGTTGCCTCTCTCCACTCCAGGTATAGACCTCTATCATGTCCCCTCTGAGTTGTCTCTTTTCTCATGTCCCAAAACTCTTCAGCAGTTTTTCATATGGAAGGCGCTCCAACCCCTTAACCGTCCTGCTCGCACTCTGCAGCACTTTTTATGTCTCCTCTGTAGGGTTTTTTTTAAAGTGCCAGCGGCACAGAACAGGCTACAAAATCAGCCAGAAAGTCTAAGCCGATAATATAGTCCACGACTGTGCAAAGAGTCCAAACGGGGCCGAGCTTGCTGCTGTCGCCCATTTCGGGTTTAAATTACTAGAACTAGGGGGCATTCATTGAAAATGCTGGGGGGAAGAATTAGGACTAATCAAAGGAAACACTTCTTCACGCAACGTGTGATTGGTGTTTGGAATATGCTGCCACAGGAGGTGGTGATGGCCACTCACCTGGATAGCTTTAAAAAGGGCTTGGACAGATTTATGGAGGAGAAGTCGATCTATGGCTACCAATCTTGATCCTTCCTGTTCTCAGATTGCAAATGCCTGAGCAGACCAGGTGCTTGGAAGCAGCAGCCGCAGAAGGCCATTGCTTTCACCTCCTGCAGGTGAGCTCCCAAAGGCACCTGGTGGGCCACTGCGAGTAGCAGAGTGCTGGACTAGATGGACTCTGGTCTGATCCAGCAGGCTAGTTCTCATGTTCTTATGATGGGAATTGTCTCCCTTTTAGAACAAGGAAATTATCAGGGGCAAACTCTTGGATTAGCTAAAGGCCGGGCAGCACAAGACCTTGACTGCCTACGCATATGAGAGTCAGCTTTTGCAAGAAACTCCCAGGAGGGCAAATAAAGTTTAACTATTTTTATTGAGGAATAACGGCGATACACAAGCACACAATAAAAGCAACATAGACAGATTTGAGGGGATATGTCTGAAATAGATAAGGAATAAATTGGAAGGGGCAAGAAAGGCTATGATGACCTGAAAGAGTGGCATGTTTGCCAATTTCTGGATCATCCCGTTTCAAAAGGAGTCTTTATTTTCCTCTTCAACATGCTGTACTCCCAGGAGCAGCCACTAGGGGTCCCCCTCACTTCACTTTGCGCTGACATTCAAGTCTGGATTTATTGGGGAGGCCGATAGAAACAAGAATATTGAACTGTTTATTTGAAATATTGGTTTTTATTGGACGGAATAATTTTTGTTAGCCTCCCTCAGCTCAGCCTTGTACTGGAGAAAGTACAATAGTTTCAAATCTAATAAAAAACAAAAACAAATTGTCTTTGATTATAATTATTTGTTTAATCAGTTTTGGGGGGCGCTAAGCCAGTGATGGCGAACCTTTTCGAGACCGAGTGCCCAAACTGCAACCCAAAACCCACTTATTTATTGCAAAGTGCCAACACGGCAATTTAACCTGAATACTGAGGTTTTAGTTTAGAAAAAACGGTTGGCTCCGAGGCGTGCATTACTCAGGAGTAAACTTGGTGGTAGTCGGTGGCTTTGCTTTGAAGTAACTGCGCAACTCTTCCAACGGGTGAGTCATGACCCTAGGAGGGTTTACTCAGAAGCAAGCCCCATTGCCAGCAACCAAGCTTAATCCCGGGCAAAGGATCGCGCTTTAGTACTTCGCATGAAAATCAGTGGGGTTTAACAGCGCTTAACAGGGTTACCTACACTGCTTCCCCAGAACTAGGTCTTAGGTTTAATGCTAATAATCGAGCCTAATGGCCCAGGCCAGCCTAGATGTGTGTGTGTGGGGGGGGGGGCGACTCTCTTTGTGCGTGTGTAACCTCTATCTGTGGGTTCTGTGGGGCAGAACTTGGAATGAGTTTGATTACTCCGGTCCTATACCAACTGCACTGGCTGCCGATCGAGTACCGGGTCATGTTTAAAGTTTTGGTTTTGACCTTTAAAGCCATTAGCCGGCCTTGGCCCTGCATATCTAAGAGACCGTCTCTCTCCCCTATATCGCCCTTCTAGGCCCCTCCGCTCATCGGAGGCCGGACCTACTGGTGATCCCTGGCCCCAAAGGCGATCGGCTGGCCTCTACAAAGACCAGGGCTTTTGTCTGGCCCCTACCTGGTGGAACAGGCTTCCAGGTGAGATCAGGGCCCTGCGGGATTTACAAAGTTTCCGCAGGGCCTGTAAACGGACCTGTTCCATGCCAGGCGCTTGTTTCCAACCCGGGGATAATATCAACTGCAACAAAAAGCAAACATCTGGCCTCCCGTGGGTTCATAAAAGGGGGAATAGAATAGCTGAAGCCATCTCTAGTCTAATATTTTATGTATTTTAATTTATATATATGATGTTTTAACTTTTTATTTTGTTGGAAACCGCCCTGAGCCTTCGGGGAGGGCGGTATACAAATACAAATACAATAAATAAATAAATAAATAACAACAAATTTTAAAAACAAAATGGTTTACTTTCTTAACATATAACATCAACATTTAACATCACACTTCAAGGTCCTGTTCAGGTTGCATTTTCAAGTCCTTCTAGTTGCAGTCTTGTAATGCCAAGACCATTTCTTCTTGCAAGTGGGTTGGCTCCTGAAGACTCCAAGGACTTGGTGAACAGGATTCAACATGGTGAAGGTTTTCCAGGAGAACTCTCATCCATTACAAACATAAAAAGAAACCCTGAAACAATAAACTCCAACATTTACAACATAGCAAAAACAAACAACTACCTTCCCAGTAGTTCCCAACAACATTGCAGTTACCCTAACAAGGTGTTAAGGGCTTATACAACCAAGGTCCGAGTCTGGTAGCCTTGTCTCCTCCAACTACATGAGGTCTGCTGCAGCCTCTTACTGCTTTGAGTCTCCACCCCTTTCTGGGTCAACCCATTCTGAGCATGGGGGTTACACGTGCCCACAGAGAGGGCTCTGAGTGCCACCTCTGGCACCCGTGCCATAGGTTCGCCACCACTGCCCTAAGCCATTGATGGGGAGAAAACAGGGATCTAAATACTTAAATAAATGGACAGATATGGTTGTCTGGTGGGCACATGAATGGTCTTGTGAGCATAACCTGCCATGCTGTCAATTGACTAATGAAATCCTTGGCCTCCTCAAAGTCCACCATCATTCTCATTATTGTGAGAGATTTTCTTCCACTAAAATTCTGGTAATGCTCACCTGGGCCCTCCGTGTTCTTGTTTTCAACAGCGGTGACCTCTTTCTGCCAGCTGCACACCTGTGACTTTTTCTCTCCCCTTTAATTATTAAAAACACAGCGATCACTTATTCTCCTTGCCCAAGCTCCAGGGACAGCTGGCAAAGATGATAATTGAAACAAATAAACTAGCCCCCGGGATCTGTAGGAACAGGGGAGAACATCTTGCGGGAAGCATGGAAGTTCATAAATGCCTCCTGCACGCTTGGGTCAGCTTGGGCTGGACACTGAAAGCAGGCAGGGACCGTGCCAGTCTGAGGGTTAATATGACCCCCTTGATATGGACATATCGTTGATGATGTTTTAAGCCATTGTATTTAATCATACAAGTTATATTAGAGTAATTCACTGGGTACCAAGCACTTCAAAAACTTACTTTCGTTGGAAGAAACGAAACTCATAGAGCAGCCTGACACTGAGCTTTGATTTGGGAAAACAGGGCCCCACCAAGGAGATAAGGAATTAGCAGAAGCTCACAAATACAGATAAGGGCGAAGTAAAACTGGGTTGATATAGCAACCAAGGTCTCTGAACGAGGCAAGATGGCATAAAGAATACACGCCCAATTGTGGAAAGCAAGGTGGGCTTGGGAGAGGAGTGGAGATTCAAATGGCAAAGTGTACGTATTCCAAATCTAGCCAATGGTCAGAAGACAAGGAGGGATGTTTGTAAGAGGGTATAAATGATGTTACGCAAGCAACAGCCCCTTGAACCTCCTCCCTGTTGCTAACAGAGGAGAGTTCCCTCTCCTGCGCAGAATTGAATGAAAACAATAAATCTCTGAACACTGAAGAAGCTTTTGGATGGTTATTTTTGTAACTGGTCAGAGCTTTTGCTCTGTGGACAGGACCTTGCCCTGTGCCTATCACCCTCTGGAGCTTGGGGCGTGGCGGCATCCTTTAACACCCTCGGTCGTGCAGGGTGATTGGGCTTTCTCAAACAAGCAGAATCAGTTGCTGACAGCCGTCACACAGGAGAGCCTGGACAAGCCCCTCCGAGGATGCCGCTGCTGTTCTTGCTGCGGCTGTTGCTGCTCCCCCCTTGCAATGCTCGCCAGACCCAGAAGCCCGAATGCCCACTGAACTTGCCAAGGGACAAAATGGACCCATTGAATTATTACAGGCCAGGAGACCACCTCATTAGCGGGGTGGTCCCTCTGGCACAGGGTCGTTTTCTGAAATACCTTTTCCGGAAGCCACCCCTTACCAAATATGATAAGAACATAAGACCATAAGAACAAGCCAGCTGGATCAGACCAGAGTCCATCTAGTCCAGCATTCTGCTACTCGCAGTGGCCCACCAGGTGCCTTTGGGAGCTCACCTGCAGGAGGTGAAAGCAATGGCCTTCTGCGGCTGCTGCTTCTGCTTCCGAGCACCTGGTCTGCTAAGGCATTTGCAATCTCAGATCAAAGAGGATCAAGACTGGTAGCCAGAGATCGACTTCTCCTCCATAAATCTGTCCAAGCCCCTTTTAAAGCTATCCAGGTTTCCACACATTTTTAGTGTGCTAACTGTTGCAGTTGTAAGTAAGATGTCCTTCTGCTCACGCAGACTGTGGCTTGATGTAATTCCATTTCTCTAGTTTTATGGATCAGTTCCTGTTTTTAGGCCTCAGTGCGCATCTTGTCCCCCTTTTAGGAAGAGGGAGAGGTCATGGCGCTCCGCACACCCCCGGCCCCACCCTGTGTCCTGGGTCATTTTGAACTGTGTGCTGTGATCATGCAAAATGACATTCGAGGCTTTCTGGGCACAATTTTAACTAAAAGAGAGAGAGAGAAACCCTGTGTTTTGGTTTTAAGATACTGTGACCAGAAGCAAATAGTAAACAAAACAGCGAGGGACGCATCTACAGGTCTCTCCTTTACAAAAAGTACACCGCCTTACTTGCAAATACATGCTACCAGATAAGCTGGTCACTTGTGTCAGGGAATAGCATCCTTCGGGTTAGGCTTTTCTCTCTCCCAAGTGCAAACAGGACAGGAGTTGAATCTACCCCAACAAAGGTAAGTTTCTGCTTTTGTGCAATACACTTGTTTGGAGTTTATTTACTACATGTGGAACCACCCTTCTATGACTGTATGTTAACCTATAAATATCCTTAATAAAAAGAAGTGCATTCTACGTCGGAGGGGACTCTTTTTAATGCACGTGAAGTTTTTGGTGAGTCAAATGCAACAGCAAATCCAGTCACACCCATGGACGTAGGTAAGGGGGGGTTTCTCGGGTTTGAACCCCCCCCCATTCATGTCCGAAGCTCCGCCCCTCCGTTTGTGGGTTTTTAAAACATTTTAGTGCTTTTTCAGTTTTTGGCCTGCAGGTGGCGCATTGTTTGGGCTAGCAGCACCAAACTTTCAGGGATTGTTTGGGTGACTCTCCTGATGATACTACCCAGGTGAAATTTGGTTCAGGGGGTCCAACGTTATGGACTCCCAAAGGGGATGCCCCATCCTCTATTGTTTCCAATGGGAGCTAATAGGAGATGGGGGCTACACCTTTGAGGGTCCATAACTTTGGACCCCCTGAACCAAACTTCACCAAACCTGGGTGGTATCTTTAGGAGAGACTCCTAAAGATATCCTGAAAGTTTGGTGCTTCTAGCTTAACAATTGCACCCCTGACAGCAGGCACCCCCCAAATTTCCCTAGATTCTCCTTTTAAATCCACCCCCTTCGGCATGGATTTAAAGGGAGAATCTGAGGTCCTCAGTTTAGAAGAAGAAGAAGAAGAGTTTGGATTTATATCCCCCTTTCTCTCCTGTAGGAGACTCAAAGGGGCTTACAATCTCCTTGCCCTTCCCCCCTCACAACAAACACCCTGTGAGGTGGGTGGGGCTGAGAGAGCTCCGAGAAGCTGTGACTAGCCCAATGTCACCCAGCTGGCGTGTGTGGGAGTGCACAGCCTAATCTGAATTCTTCAGATAAGCCTCCACAGCTCAAGTGGCAGAGCTGGGAATCAAACTGGGTTCCTCCAGATTAGAATGCACCTGCTCTTAACCACTACGCCACATTGAAAGTGATGCTGTTTCAGGGTGGGGGATAATCCACCCCAAAACAGCATCACTTTCAATGTTGTTTAACTAGGGACCCCAGATTCTCCCTTTAAGGTGGATTTAAAAGGAGAATTTGGGCTCTCTAGTTTAAACACCATTGAAAGTGATGCTGTTTGGGGGTGGATTCCAGCATCACAGCAGCTGCCGGGGGGGGCCCCACAAAACTCAGATTTTGCACCAGGCTCCATTTTCCCTCTATGCCTCTGCCCAGACGGGAGGGCAGGGCAGGGCAGGGCAGGGCAGGGGAGTCTGCCATCCCCGACCTCGGAGAGCTGCTTTTATAAGCGCTAGGCCATGGGCGGGGCTTGGGGAGGCGTGGCCATGCCCTAGGGGCGGGTGTGGGTGTGGCCCCACCCCGAATCCCCCCATAAAAAAAATCTATACCTACGTCCCTGGTCACACCCACCTCATCTTACTTCTGTTTGTGAGCAAAGATCCCAGCGATTGATTACAAAAGCACTACGGAGGATTATTCTCTAAATAAAGCACATTTACATTCCACTACCGTGTTTTTAAAGTATGTTTTAAAATTGTTGTTCACCGCCCTGAGCCCCCTAGGGGGAGGGCAGTTGATAAATAAATAAATAAATAAAAATAAATAAATAAATAAATAAATTCTTAATGTATTTTAAGCTTGATACTGTGTCCAGTTGTAAATTTTGGCCTTTGTAATAAATTATTATCATTATAACTGATAATACAAAAGGAAAATTCCTTTCCGACCCCAAAGTGGCAATCAGCATTACTCTGGGCATGTTAAGAAGGGGCACCGTTGTTTTCTGTTCTGCCCTACTTCTCGTGACCTGCCTAAGTTAACAGAATCAGCCTTGCTTTCAAATGGCCATCTGGACTCTGCTTAAAAACCTCCAGTGCCCATCACCTAATTTTTTTTAAGATCGAGCGACATAATAGTATTCCTCTATTCTTTATTGGTCAGACCTCACCTGGAATTCTATGTCTCACCCAGAGAGATTCTGCAAACCTTAAAAAGCAGACTTCTAGAACAGGAATACCATATCTTGTTGGGGCAAGCAAATAAATCAAGCTCACCCCTTTCTGTCGGAATAGTACCAGAACAGGGGCACATAGCCAAATACCTTGAACTATTAACTGAACCCCAACAGAGATGGGTTATTACAAGGGCCAGATGCAATACTTTTCCATCGGCCATTACAAAGGGTCGCTACCTATCTATCCCTCTCCAGGATCGGGTCTGTCCACACTGTAAAAACCAAGTGGAGACTCTTGCTCACATTATACTTGACTGTCCGAGATATGTGGGTATTAGGAATTTCTCTCCTGGGCGGGTCTTAGACAAATCTGAAAGAGACTCTGACAACTCTGTTGTGGAGCTTTTGTTAAATAACACAGAGGCCGTGCTCTTGGAAAAAGTAGCAAAAATTCTTTTACAAGTGACAGAATTTTCTAAGTAACGTCCAATGCTAGATACAGTTTATCTGTCTGTGTTTTGAATGTACTTTTGATTTGTACTTCAGAAATGTCTGTAATGCTCTGGAGCCTAATTTAATATGCCTAATAAAGGTTGTTGTATTGAATTCTGTGTCCTGTTCTGGGCATCACAATTCAAGAAGTATATTGATGACAAGCTGGAACGGGTCCAGAGAAGGGTGACCAAAATGGCCAAAGATCTGGATTCCACGTCCTACGTGGAAAGTCTGGGGGAGCTGGGGATGTTTAGTTTGGTGTAGAGAAGGCTAAGAGGTGACATGATAGCCATGTTTAGATCTTTGAAGGGATGTCATGTTGGTGAGGGAGCAAGCTTGTTTTCTGCTGCTCCAGAGACTAGGACCAGGAGTCACGGGTTCAAGGTGAAGGAAAAGAGATTCCACCTAAACATTAGGAAGAACTTTCTGACACTAAGGGCTATTGTTTTTTTTCATTATGAATATCATATCTATCCAGAGGTGGGATCCAGCAGGTTCTCACAGGTTCCCGAGAGTAGGTTACTCATTATTTGTGTGTGCCGAGAGGGGGTTACTAATTGGTGACTTTGCCGTGTGATTTTTGCCTTAGTTACGCCCCTCCTCTCAGCAGTAGCGCGCAGAACTTGAAGCAGTCTAGCAGGAGGTGCGCCGGCGTGCGTGGCAGCCTGCGCCTGCGTGCATTCGTTTCCCGCCCAAGGACCGACGCAGCGGCTGCGTCCTTGCCCCAGCCCCACCCAGGAATGCCTTGCCCCCAGAATGCCCGGCCACGACTCCGTCGTGCCCCGCTCAGCCCCACTGGCGCTACGCCACAGTTTGAATCCGACCACCATGGGAACCTGTTAGTAAAATGTTTGGATCCCACCACTGTATCTATCTTATGCTGCTCTATGACTGCAAGAAAGATTGATCAATTGATTGATTGGAAACCTAATCCATTCCCTGGATTGAATGTCATGTCAGTCTCTGTAGCTCATCCCCAAAAGCAGAGAGCCGTATTCATGAGTCTGCACAGCTTCAGTCCAGACCCCAGAAGCTGCAATACGAATTTCTTTCTTGCCCTCCTGTGGCTGACTGCGATTTCTTCAACCCCCAATCATTATTTTCACGGTTGTGCCAACATCGCGGCTCTCGCAGAGGCGATTGCTCCCAGGGAGGCCTTGAAGTACAATAATCTCGCCTGGTGTAGACCAGTTATTTTTCAATTAATGTCATCCATTTCGCTCCTCTCTGGTGGAAAGAGAATCTTGTTGAGATCCATCAGGGAAGGGATCCGGGGGCCTCCCTTCAAATTACAGAGCAGTTGGCTAATCACCATGATGGCAAAATTGCGCACGAAGCCTTTTTTTGAGAACACTGGAAAGCTCCGTTTTGACAAATGAAGAGCGGGTGGAATTTAGGGTTTACAGCTGCTGATACTACACTGATACTGGCTTTGCCTTAACGTATCCCTTTGCACAAATGTAATTCGCAGCTGGGAAAAAGATAGTGGTTCCATACAGCCTGTGTGGTTCTTAAAGTAGTGTTTTGCTTCATAGAAGAGGAGGAGGAGGAGGAGGAGGAGGAGGGAATAGTAGTAATTTGGATTTATATCCCCCCTTTCTCTCCTGTAAGGAGATTCAAAGGGGCTGACAATCTTTTTTCCCTTCCTCTCCCCACAACAAACACCTTGTGAGGCAGGTGGGGCTGAGAGAACTGTGACTAGCCCAAGGTCACCCAGCTGGTGGGTGTTGGAGTGCACAAGCTAATCTGGTTCACCAGATAAACCTCCACAGCTCAAGTGGCAGAGCGGGGAATCAAACCGCATTCTCCAGATTAGAATGCACCTGCTCTTAACCACGATACCACGTTGGCTCCTACCCTCTGCTGGCGTTCCCCGGCCTTGGCCGTTGACAAACACCCCACTGCCAACTGATGGTCTGTATCCCAGAGTGCCTTTCTCTGAGCTGGGGTGCCTCCGCAGAGGCAGACGCTCTCTTTGCAACCATTGATGAAAGAGCGGCCTGTTTGCCAATCTCTGGATTCACCCCGTTTCAAAAGAAGTCTTTATTCTCCAACGTGCCGCACTCCCAAGAGTAGCCACTAGGGGTCTCCCTCCACTTTCCAAAATTATCCTGCTCAGCTTCCAAGAGGTTGGCATCTGTTGGCAGAAACAAGCTTGCAAAGATTTAGGGCCGTTGTGGCGGAAAAGATCCCAAAAGCTGGCAGCACCAGACGTTGAAAGGCTTTTGTAGTCATCACCAGTTCTGTGTCTTTCTCAGAAGAGCTCTGCTTGATTAGAGCAGCGGTCCATCTGCTCCGGCGTCCTGCCTCGCACAGCGGCCAGCCAGTTCCTCTGAAGGTCCAACAGCAGGGCATAGAGCCCGAGTCCTTCCCTTGATGTTGCCCCCTGGTGTAGGATGCAGAGATGGGCTGCCTCTGAAAATGGAAGGGGGTTCCCTTCAGCCACTGATAGACCCCCTCTCTCTGACTCCAATCCCCCTGTCTCTGCCTGTGTCTTGTTGGAAGAAAGGGACTTTACGCTCTTTCCTGCCTCAACCTACAGAGGGGGTTTTACTAAATAGCCAGTGGTTAGATAGGGACCAGAAAATGTCAGGGGTAAGCCTAGTTGTCTACTCAGCATGTGAAGCCATAAAAGAAAGATCAAATAAAGAATGTCCCATGGCAGCAGTGGTAACATATAGCAGGTTGGTTACATAGATCTTGTAGTGATTACTTTGAAGATGAAATGCATGTCAATCAACTAGATACAATCGCCACACTTTTTTTGTAAATACTCTGAGCTAGGAATGCATCTCAATCAATTAGTTGCAATTCCTGACACCCAGCTGGATCAGACCAGTGGTCCATCTACACCAGTGTCCTGTCTCACACAGTGGTCAACTAGTTCCTTTGGAGGCCTTCCCCTGATGTTGCCTCTTGGCACTGGGATTCAGAGGTTGACTGCCTGTGAACATGGAGGCTCCCTTGAGTTCCATGGCTCAGAGTCATTGATAGACCTGTCCCTCCTGTAACTGCCCAACCTCCTTTTAAAGCCTGCGACCATCACTTTTCAATTCTAAATCACTTGCTGTGTAAAGAAGTAAAGAAAGGATCTCTTACTCACCATCTACACAGGATGTCCTTAAGATCTAGCATTTTGGGGGAGGGAGGAAAACGTCCTCTTTGTTGCCTCTCCCCACTCCAGGTATAGACCTCTATCACGTCCCCTCTTAGTTGTCTCTTTTCTAAACTGAAAGGTCCCAAAACTCTTCAGCAGTTTTTCATATGGAAGGCGCTCCAACCCCTTAGCCATCCTGTTTGCCCTCTGCAGCACTTTTTAGGTCTCCTCTGTAGGGTTTTTAAAAAGTGCCAACAGCACAGAACAGGCTACAAAAACAGCCAGAAAGTCTAAGCCAATAATATAGTCCACAATTGTGTAGTGTGACCAGACGTCCCGCTTTTAAGCAATTTGTCCCGCGTCCCGCGGGGTTTTTTAAATCTCCCGATTTTTGGAAGGCTGCCGCATTGCCTTCTGGGGCGCTCCTGGTTCCCACCGGAAACAGGGGAGCGCCCCAGAAGGCAGTGCAGCAGATTCCCGCGCACGCGGCCGCAGGAGCGCACTGCCTTTTGGGGCGCTCCCCGGTTTCCCGCCCTGTCACAGGGCGGGAAACCAGGGAGTGCCCCAGAAGGCAGTGCAGCAGCCTCCCGCATTGCTGCACTGCCTTCTGGGGTGCTCTCGGTCCCCACTCTGTCACAGGGCGGAAAAACGGGGAGCGCCCCAAAAGGCACTGCGCTCCTGCGGGTGTGTCCCGCTTTAAAAAGGTGAAAATCTGGTCATCTTGCAATTGTGCAAAGAGTCCGAACGTGGGCCGAGCTTGCTGCTGTTGCCCATTTCAGGTTTAAATTATTCCGCTTCTTCAGCAATAGATTTTAATCTCGCCTGTGTGTTCAGAAGTCATAGGATATGCTGTGCATTATGATGAATTCGTAGATGTGACAATTTCCATGAGGCTAAGACAATAGCATGGTTGGAAGCAGGAAGGCCCGCGGACAATATTATTCTCTTGGACGTTCTGGGTGGTTTGGGGTCTGTTCTGTGATGCTTAGGTAATCAAACTTTGATTTTAAGAAGGTTATTTATCATCAATGGAAAAGGGGTTCAAGTCTTTTGACAGCGTGATCCCACCTTGTGACCCTTGCCATTCACAAGACTTACAACAACAAAATTCAAATCTGTTCTCTGTTTCATAAGTAATAATGTACAGTACAACAACGAAACACGGCAATCAAATACAGCAACAATAATCGACATATGTAATAGTTCTGACCTGTTGTGCAAAACAGTCTAGCAGGGGCTCAGTCCTCTACAGCTCTGTCTAGCTATGTCCTGTAGCACTGTTGATGGACTTGCAGCTTTGCTGTTCTTAAGCTGAGCCAGCTCCCACCATCAATCATTCAAAGGTAGCCCTGAAATATCAGAATATAAGAACATAAGAACTAGCCAGCTGGATCAGACCAGAGTCCATCTAGTCCAGCACTCTGCTACTCGCAGTGGCCCACCAGGTGCCTTTGGGAGCTCACGTGCAGGATGTGAAAGCAAGGGCCTTCTGCTGCTGCTGCTCCCGAGCACCTGGTCTGCTCAGGCATTTGCAGTCTCACATCAAGGAGGATCAAGATTGGTAGCCATAGATTGACTTCTCCTCCAGAAATCTGTCCAAGCCCTTTTTAAAGCTATCCAGGTTAGTGGCCATCACCACCTCCTCTGGCAGCATATTCCAAACACTGATCCCATGTTGCGTGAAGAAGTGTTTCCTTTTATTAGTCCTAATTCTTCCTCCCAGCATTTTCAACGAATGCCCCCTGGTTCTAGTATTGTGAGAAAGAGAGAAAAATTTCTCTCTGTCCACATTTTCTACCCCATACATAATTTTATAGACTTCAATCATATCCCCCCTCAGACGTCTCCTCTCCAAACTAAAGAGTCCCAAATGCTGCAGCCTCTCCTCATAAGGAAGGTGCTCCAATCCTTCCATCATCCTCGTTGCCCTTCTCTGTACTTTTTCTATCTCTCCAATATCCTTTTTGAGATGTGGCGACCAGAACTGAACACAGTACTCCAAGTGCGGTCGCACCACAGCTTTATATAAGGGCATGACGATCTTTGCAGTTTTATTCTCAATTCCTTTCCTAATTATCCCCAGCATAGAGTTTGCCTTTTTCACAGCTGCCAGGCATTGAGTTGACATTCCCATGGAACTATCAACTAAGACGCCCAAATCCCTTTCCTGGTCTGTGACTGACAGCACTGACCCCTGTAGCGTGTAGTTCATAACAACTGAACTCTTGTGTTGGTTTTGGCCTTTAAGGCCATTCGTGGCCTTGGACCTGTATACCTGAGGGACCGCCTCTCCCTATATTGCCCCATTAGGCCCCTCGGAGGAGGACCTACTGGTGATCCCTGACCCCATAGTGATCAGGCTGACCTCTACAAGGGCTGGGGCTTTTACAGCCCTGGCCCCTACCTGGCGGAACCTGAGAGAGACCAGGACCCTGCGGGACTTGCAGAGTTTCCGCAGAGCACGCAAGACGGACCTGTTCCCCCAGGCATTTGGCCAGTCAGGTTGAGTACGTTGTGACCATTCCATCTGGCCTCCCGTGGGTGCGGGGAGGAAGTATATATGACACCATCAGATGCTTTGTATGGTTCCTGGTTTTACTGAGGCCCCTTCCGCACACGCAAAATAATGCGTTTTCAAACCACTTTCACAACTGTTTGCAAGTGGATTTTGCTATTCCGCACAGCTTCAAAGAGCACTGAAAGCAGTTTGAAAGTGCATTATTCTGCATGTGCGGAATGAGCCAGAGTATGTGCTGAATTGTTTTTATGTTTTATACCAGCGGTTCTCAACCTGTGGGTTGCAACCCCTTTGGGGGTTGAATGACCCTTACGCAGGGGTCGCCTAAAACTCTCTGCATCAGTGTTCTCCATCTGCAAAGTGGATAAATATTAGGGTTGGGGGTCACCACAACATGAGGAACTGTATTCAAGAATCGCGGCATTAGGAAGGTTGAGAACCACTGTTTTATACTGTGATTTCAAATTATGGTCTATCCCTCTGACTTCACCGCCCTGAGCCCTTCTGGGGAGGGGAGAGGAGGGGATTAGATTTGCTAGATGATAGATAGATAGATAGATAGATAGATAGATAGATAGATAGATAGATAGATAGATAGATAGATAGATAGATAGATAGATAGATAGATAGATAGATAGATAGATAGATGTGTGTATGTGTTTATATCTATATCTACTAGATAGATAGATATGTGTATGTGTTTGTATCTATATCTACTAGATAGATGATAGATAGATAGATAGATAGATAGATAGATAGATAGATAGATAGATAGATAGATAGATAGATAGATAGATAGATAGATAGATAGATAGATAGATAGATAGATAGATAGATAGATAGATAGATAGATAGATAGATAGATAGATAGATAGATGATAAATAGATAGATGTGTGTATGTGTTTGTATCTATATCTACTAGATAGATGATAGATAGATAGATAGATAGATAGATAGATAGATAGATAGATAGATAGATAGATAGATAGATAGATAGATAGATAGATAGATAGATAGATAGATAGATAGATAGATAGATAGATAGATAGATGTGTGTATGTGTTTATATCTATATCTACTAGATAGATAGATATGTGTATGTGTTTGTATCTATATCTACTAGATAGATGATAGATAGATGATAGATAGATAGATAGATAGATAGATAGATAGATAGATAGATAGATAGATAGATAGATAGATAGATAGATAGATAGATAGATAGATAGATAGATAGATAGATGATAGATAGATAGATAGATAGATAGATAGATGTGTGTATGTGTTTATATCTATATCTACTAGATAGATAGATATGTGTATGTGTTTGTATCTATATCTACTAGATAGATGATAGATAGATAGATAGATAGATAGATAGATAGATAGATAGATAGATAGATAGATAGATAGATAGATAGATAGATAGATAGATAGATAGATAGATAGATAGATAGATAGATAGATAGATGATAAATAGATAGATGTGTGTATGTGTTTGTATCTATATCTACTAGATAGATGATAGATAGATAGATAGATAGATAGATAGATAGATAGATAGATAGATAGATAGATAGATAGATAGATAGATAGATAGATAGATAGATAGATAGATAGATGATAGATAGATAGATAGATAGATAGATAGATAGATAGATAGATAGATAGATAGATAGTTAGATAGATAGATAGATAGATAGATAGATAGATAGATAGATAGATAGATAGATAGATAGATAGATAGATAGATAGATAGATAGATAGATAGATAGATAGATGATAAATAGATAGATGTGTGTATGTGTTTGTATCTATATCTACTAGATAGATGATAGATAGATAGATAGATAGATAGATAGATAGATAGATAGATAGATAGATAGATAGATAGATAGATAGATAGATAGATAGATAGATAGATAGATAGATAGATAGATAGATAGATAGATAGATAGATAGATAGATAGATAGATGTGTGTATGTGTTTATATCTATATCTACTAGATAGATAGATATGTGTATGTGTTTGTATCTATATCTACTAGATAGATGATAGATAGATAGATAGATAGATAGATAGATAGATAGATAGATAGATAGATAGATAGATAGATAGATAGATAGATAGATAGATAGATAGATAGATGTGTGTATGTGTTTATATCTATATCTACTAGATAGATAGATATGTGTATGTGTTTGTATCTATATCTACTAGATAGATGATAGATAGATAGATAGATAGATAGATAGATAGATAGATAGATAGATAGATAGATAGATAGATAGATAGATAGATAGATAGATAGATAGATAGATAGATAGATAGATAGATAGATAGATGTGTGTATGTGTTTGTATCTATATCTACTAGATAGATGATAGATAGATGATAGATAGAAGATAGATAGATAGATAGATAGATAGATAGATAGATAGATAGATAGATAGATAGATAGATAGATAGATAGATAGATAGATAGATAGATAGATAGATAGATAGAAGATAGATAGATAGATAGATAGATAGATAGATAGATAGATAGATAGAAGATAGATAGATAGATAGATAGATAGATAGATAGATAGATAGATAGATAGATAGAAGATAGATAGATAGATAGATAGATAGATAGATAGATAGATAGATAGATAGATAGATAGATAGATAGATAGATAGATAGATAGATAGATAGAAGATAGATAGATAGATAGATAGATAGATAGATAGATAGATAGATAGATAGATAGATAGATAGATAGATAGATAGATAGATAGATAGATAGATGTGTGTGTGTATCTATATCTACTAGACAGACAGACAGACAGACAGACTCTCTGAGGTAGATTGGCGCCCTTTATAACATTTTATAACAGAAAACTGAAATACAAACCAGTAGTCAGTCAATATAAATACATTTTCCCCTTCTCAACAATTAATTCAAACATTCTCGTGCCAGAAATATCAGAATATCGTCCGTAACAACTGAACTCTCTGAAGTAGATCGGACCCAGGAACAGGCCAACAAGTCTGAGGAGATTTTATATGACACCCGTCGTAACATTTTATAACAGAAAACTGAAATACAAACTAGAAGTGAGTCAATATGAACCCAATAACCCCTTCTCAACAGTTAATACGGACATTCTCACACCAGAATGATCAGAATCTCGTTCATAACCACTGAACGCTCTGAGGTAGATTGAGGCCTCCAGCAAATCTGAGGAGATGGAGCCTCTTCTTCCTTATATGGTGAAACCTGAGCTCTTTAGCTCCCCCTAATGGACTCTGGGTTACACTGACACTCTTGATCAATTAGGTGAGTGGGCTAAGAAATGGCAAATGCAGTTCAATGCAGCAAAATGCAAAGTGATGCACATAGGGGCAAAAAATCCACACTTCACATACACGCTACAGGGGTCAGTGCTATCAGTCACAGACCAGGAAAGGGATTTGGGCGTCTCAGTTGATAGTTCCATGGGAATGTCCGCTCAATGCACGGCAGCTGTGAAAAAGGCAAACTCTATGCTGGGGATCATTAGGAAAGGAATTGAGAATAAAACTGCAAGGATTGTCATGCCCTTATATATAAGGTGACCAGATTTTAACATTGGTAAAGTGGGACACCATTGACCGGGAGGGGGGAGGGGGGGGGTTGGCGAAAGAGCACAGGGCGGGAAACGGGGGAGTGCCCCAGAAGGCAGTGCCGCAGCGCAGGAGGCTGCCGCACTGCCAGAGGCGTAGCTGGGGAAAATTGAGCCTGGGGCAAAATATAAGTGTCCTGCCCCCGGCAACCGCCCTCCTCCACCATGACAAAAAAAGTTTTTTTGCACCAGGTCATCTCAAAGTGGCCATCACATTATAGAACACGCCCAAACTCACAAATCTGGGTAAAAACCAGATGCAGATGATTTTAAACAGATCATCATGAATTCATATGATTTTTACACTGGAATGAAATGAAATCAACCATAAAATTATAGAACATGTCTTATTCTGCAGGAAGCACCAAAACAATCACGCATCCCATGCTCTGTGGTGCTGCAGTGGCACAAAAACCTGCTTGAAAAACATGGATCCTCATGATTTTTGCACTAAATCATCCCAAAATCACCAGAACATCACAACTCCAGTCACTAGCCACATGTATAAACACAACAATCACACAGTCCACGCTTCATGGTGCCGTAGTGGTGCAAAAACCTACTTGAAAAACATGGATCCTCATTATTCTTCCACTTGGTCACCCCAAAATCACCAGAACATCCTGAAGCAGCAGGGCGGGCGCATCCCTCGCCCGCGGCGGCCAGGTTGCGCCGCGGGCTTTGCCTCCTGCCCACCTTGTTGGTTGCGAGGCGGGCGCTTTCCCGGCAGCCGGCCAGGCCGAGCTGCCGGTTCCGTCTTTGCCCGCCCTGCAAGCAGCAGGGCGGGCGCATCCCTCGCCCGCAGCCGTCCTGGCCGCGCTGCGGGCCCAGCATCCTGCCCGCCTTGTTGGTTGCGAGGCGGGCGGTTTCCCGGCGGCCGGCCAGGCCGAGCCGCCGGACCCATCTTCGCCCGCCCTGCAAGCAGCAGGGCGGGTGCATCCTTTGCCCGCGGTCGGCCAGGCTGCGCCACGGGCCCAGACTCCTGCCCGCCTCGCTGGTTGCGAGGCGGGTGCTTTCCCGGCGGCCGGCCAGGCCGAGCCGCCGGACCCATCTTCGCCCGCCCTGCAAGCAGCAGGGCGGGCGCATTCCTTGCCCGCGGCCGGCCAGGCCGTGCCGCGGGCCCAGCCTCCTGCCCGCCTCGCTGGTTGTGAGGCGGGCGCTTTCCCGGCGGCTACTTCCTTGGATACTTTTTATAACAGAGCCTCTCACATACTAACTGCCATGGAGGGGAGGGGGATTAATCATTAACAGACATGCTGGGTTAGTTGAAGTTGAAGTTAATCATTAACCGCAGTTTGCAGAACTAAGGAAGATTCATCAAAGGAGTTGAAGTTAATCTTTAACAACCGGTTCCCCGAACTGAAGAAAATCAGGACTTTTCTAAAACCCCTCGGGATGAGGGACTAATGGTTAAAAAGCGTGAACGTCCCGCCGAAAACGGGACGGACGGTCACACTACTTATATAAAGCCGTGGTGCGACCGCACTTGGAGTCCTATGTTCAGTTCTGGTCGCCGCATCTCAAAAAGGATATCGAAGAGATAGAAAAAGTGCAGAGAAGGGCAACGAGGATGATTGAGGGACTGGAGCACCTTCCCTATGAGGAGAGGCTGCAGTGTTTGGGACTCTTTAGTTTGGAGAGGAGAAGTCTGAGGAGGGATATGATTGAAGTCTATAAAATGATGCATGGGGTAGAAAATGTGGACAGAGAGAAATTTTTCTCTCTTTCTCACAATACTAGAACCAGGGGGCATCCATTGAAAATGCTGGGGGGAAGAATTAGGACTAATAAAAGGAAACACTTCTTCACGCAACGTGTGATTGGTGTTTGGAATATGCTGCCACAGGAGGTGGTGATGGCCACTCACCTTGGATAGCTTTAAAAAGGGCTTGGACAGATTTATGGAGGAGAAGTCGATCTATGGCTACCAATCTTGATCCTCCTTGATCTCAGATTGCAAATGCCTTAGCAGACCAGGTGCTCAGGAGCAGCAGCAGCAGCAGGCGGCCATTGCTTTCACATGCTGCATGTGAGCTCCCAAAGGCACCTGGTGGGCCACTGCGAGTAGCAGAATGCTGGACTAGATGGACTCTGGTCTGATCCAGCAGGCTAGTTCTTATGTTCTTATGTTCTTATGTTCTTTTGTGGTATTAAATTTCGCACTTTTGGCATTAAATTTTGCACTTTTTGGGATTGTGCGCAGCCCGGGTATAGTTTTTTTTTTGTATGATTGATTGTCTGTATACTGTTCCTGGGTTCATTATATGTATATTCCTCTGTAGGGTTGCCAGCTACTGGTTGGAAAATTCCTGGAGAATTGGAGGTAGAATCACAGGAGAAGAGTTTGGATTTATATCCCCCTTTCTCTCCTGTAGGAGAATCAAAGGGGCTTACAATCTCCTTGCCCTTCCCCCCTCACAACAAACACCCTGTGAGGTGGGTGGAGCTGAGAGAGCTCAGAAGAACCGTGACTAGCCCAAGGTCACCCAGCTGGCGTGTGTGGGAGTGCACGAGCTAATCTGGTTCACCAGATAATTCTCCACAGCTCAAGTGGCAGAGCGGGGACTCAAACCCAGTCCCCCAGATTAGAGGTTGGACCCGATGGCCCTTGGGGTCTCTTCCAACTCTATGATTCTGTGAAATGACCCTGTTTGGGTGCCTGGCTGAGAATCCGCGTACCCAGAGACCAAGCCGCATAATTCCAAAGCAAAAATGGTGGGTGGGACTGAGAGAGCTCCGTAGAGCTGTGACTAGCCCAAGGTCCCCCAGCTGGCATGTGTTGGAGCGCACAAGCTAATCTAGTTCACCAGATAAGCCTCCACACCTCCACAGCTCGATTCTATAGCATCGTAGTACACTCCGGTTCCTTCCCCCCCATCCTAAATCTCCAGGTATCTCGCGAACCAGAGTTGGCAACCCTAGAGGGCTTGGTTTCAACCTCTCCCTCGCTGATCTCACAAGAGGCCTGTTCCCTGAAGAGCAGCGGGGCAGGCAGACATTCAACAAGTGCAGCCTTTCCACCGCCTAAAAGACATGATTGCCACCTCTGGTTTGGGAAATAGCTGGACATTTTGTGGGCGGAGTCTGAGGAGGGTGTGGTTTGGGGAGGGAAGGGACTTTGGTGGGCTTACCGTCCGATGGCCTCCCCCTCCTTTCCCACACCCCTTTCCCAATGGTGGGATCCAAAAATTTTGGTAACAGGTTCCCATGGTGGTAGGATTCAAACTGTAGTGTAGCGCCAGTGGGGCTGGGCGGGGCACGACAGGGGCGTGGGCGGGTATTCCGGGGGCGGGGCTGTGGCAAGGACGCAGCCGCTGCGCTGGTTCTTGGGCGGGAAATGAATGCACGCAGGCGCAGGCTGCCACGCACGCTGGTGCACCTCCTGCTAGACTGCTTCCAGTTCTGTGCGCTGCTGCTGAGAGGAGGGGCGTAACTAAGGCAAAAATCACGTGGCAAAATCACCAATTAGTAACCTGCCTGTAAATATAATAAATGAATGAAAGGAATAATGCCACAGGGTCCGGCCTCCGAAGTGGCCATTTGCTCTGTCCCCTGGAGATCAGTTGTGAAGGCGGGAGATCTCCAGCCACACCCTGGAGCATAGGGGTCAAACTCGCGGCCCTCCAGTTGTTATGGACTACAGTTCCCATCATCCCCTGCCAGCATCATGCTGGCAGGGGATGATGGGAAATGTAGTCCTTGACAACTGGAGGGCTGCGAGTTTGGCACAAAAAGACGAACCGGTGCCGTTTCCGCCTGTCATTAAAAACAAAGAGTCAATGGTAGCAGCTGTCAACCTTGAATTAAGTCTCTTTTCTCAGAGCAGAGGAATGGCACGGCGGTTGAGGGGCTACGGCTAACCTCCCTTTCAGGAAGGTCATGGCCGGCCTCGGCTGGGAAGCCGAAGGAGCTGCTTTGCATTTCCTCGGCCCTTTCTCTCCAGCACAACCCCGGCTTCCTCGAGATTTGCATTGTGCCAACTCAGCGTTTCCCTTTCCTTCTGCGCCTGTCTGCCTGCGTGTTGTTTTCTCAGGCCTAAAAATATCGCTCGGTCGTCCCCCGGAGCTGCAAACCTTGGCAGGAGCCAGAGAAACTGCTAACAAGAAGCAATCCGGGGACTCTGTGCGGGGATCCACCAAGCAGACGAGGGGAAGGGAAAGAGGGCCATGCATCAGAGAGGGGGCAGCCTGAAGTCTCAGGCCTCCAGGTAACATCTTCCCAGCCCCCAACTCAGAGACAGAGCAGGCAGGGGCATTTGCTGCCAGCGGGCGTCACGACAGCCAGTAGTATCATAGAATCCTGGAGTTGGAAGAGACCCCCAAGGGCCATCCAGTCCAACCCCCTGCCAGGCAGGAACACACAATCAAAGCACTCCTGACATATATTCATCCAGCCTCTCTTGAAAAACCTCCAAAGAAGGAGACTCCACCACACTCCGAGGCAGGGAATTCCACTGTCGAACGGCCCTGACTGTCAGGAAGTTTTTCCTGATGTTTAGGTGGAATCTCTTTTCCTTCACCTTGAGCAGCAGTGGTGTAGGAGGTTAAGAGCTCGTGTATCTAATCTGGAGGAACCGGGTTTGATTCCCAGCTCTGCCGCCTGAGCTGTGGAGACTTATCTGGGGAATTCAGATTAGCCTGTGCACTCCCACACACGCCAGCTGGGTGACCTTGGGCTAGTCACAGCTTCTCGGAGCTCTCTCAGCCCCACCTACCTCACAGGGTGTTTGTTGTGAGGGGGGAAGGGCAAGGAGGTTGTAAGCCCCTTTGATTCTCCTGCAGGAGAGAAAGGGGGGATATAAATCCAAACTCCTCCTCCTCCTCCTCCTCCTCCTTCTTCTTCTTCTTGAACCCATGACTCCTGGTCCTAGTCTCTGGAGCAGCAGAAAACAAGCTTGCTCCCTCACCAACATGGCTATCATGTCACCTCTTAACCTTCTCTTCACCAAACTAAACATACCCAGCTTCCTAAGTCTTTCCTCGTAGGGCATGGATTCCAGACCTTTGACTGTTTTGGTCGCCCTCCTCTGGACCCATTCCGGCTTATCAATATCCTTTTTGAATTGCAGTGCTCAGGACTGTACACAATATTTAATGCCTAATAAAGGTCTTTGAACTTGAACTTGAACTTGACTGTACACAATATTCCAGGTGAGGTCTAACCAATGTGGAAGAGAGAGGTACAATTACATCCCTCGATCTAGACACTCTACTCCTTTATTGATGGTTTTCAGGTCTTGACAGCACTTAACACCTAGAACAGTGGCTGCTAGCCACGATGACTAAAGGGAACCTCCATGTACAGCGGAAGTCAACCCCTGAATCCCAGTGCCAGGATGCAACATCAGGGGAAGGCCATGGCCTCTATGCCCTGTGATTGGACCACCAGTCAGGCAGGCATAATGCCAGAGTCCCCCCTCCCAAGCAGTCATTTTCTCCAAAGCAAATGATCTTGGACATCTGAAGATCAGCTGCAATAGCAGAAGATCTGTAGGTGCCACTTAGTGGTTGGCAATCCCAGGATACACCCCAGAGAGGTGGAGTCTGGAGGACAGAGCTCCGTAAGGGAAGTATGTCATAGAGTTAGGGCTACCAGTCTCCAGATGGGGGGTGGAGGTCTCCAGAGACAACTGGTCTCCTGGCAACACGCAACAGCAATCAGTTCACCGGGAGAAAATGGCTGCTTTGGAAGGTAAACAGTATGGTATGATACCTCCATGAAGTCCCGCCCCTCCCTAGACCCCACCCACCCCAAGCTCCACCCAAATCAGGAGTTTCCAACCCAGAACTGGCAACCTTCTGTCACTCCTAGACTCTACGGTGCACCATTGACCCCCACCCTTCCAAGCATCCATTTCCTTTCCGGGGAACCGATCCCTACAATGGGGAGATGAATTATAATCCTGGGAGAAGTCCAACCCAGTGGTGGGATCCAAAAATTTTAGTAACAGGTTCCCATGGCGGTGGGAGTCAAACTGTGGCGTAGCGCCAACGGGGCTGGGCGGGGCATGACGGGGGCGTGACCAGGCATTCCGGGGGCGGGGCATTCCTGGGCGGGGCTGTGGCAGGGACGCAGCCACTGCGCCGGTCCTTGGGCGGGAAACGAATGCACGCAGGCGCAGGCTGCCACGCACGCCGGTGCACCTCCTGCTAGACTGCTTCAAGTTCTGCGCGCTACTGCTGAGAGGAGGGGCGTAGCTAAGGCCTCTCGGCACACGCAAATAATGAGTAACCTACTCTCGGGAACCTGTGAGAACCTGCTGGATCCCACCTCTGCTCCAGCCCCTAGCTGGAGGTTGGCAACTTCCCAACATGTCAATCTGCTTTGAGAAAACAAAATCCCAACAATGGCCCCGACCTCAGTTTTGCAGAGGTGCAGAACGAACATGTGACGGGGCGAATGCCCAGCCGGGGTTACGATACAGGAGTCGAGCAACTTAAGGAGAGAAGGCCTAGGAAGTGGGGGGGGGGGGCTTTTCCAGGAAGGCTTTGCCGGGCTGGGGGAGAAAGCAGCCAGCCCCTCCAGCTATGTCTAGGAAAGGGGGCTCCTGTCAATATGTGATCCAAGCACCAAAAAGCCAGGAGGAAATTTATTTTTTCATAACCCTGGAAATGAGAAAAGGCATCTTGTTGATTAAAAGAGCCGTGCGCTTCGGAGTGGAGGGGGGTGGGGTGGGGTGGGAAGGCGAGCGAGATGGGAAAGGAAGATGCTGGCTCCCCTGCCAAGAACAGCTGACAGACTTTATTTCTTGGGTTCCCAACCTCCAGGCGGGGCCTGGAGATCTCCCCGAATGACAATTCATCTCCAGATTACAGAGATCTCTTCTCTGGGAAGAAGCTGTAGCTTTGGAGAGGAGATTGCATGGTATTATGTCCTGCTGAGGCAGCATGGTGTAGTGGTTAAGATAGGCTGACCAGAAGTCCTGCTTTTGGCGGGACAGTCCCGCCTTGAAACAATTTGTCCCGCGTCCCGCGGGTTTTTTCGAGTGTCCCGATTTTTGGAAGGCTGCCGCACTGCCTTCTGGTGCGCAAGGCAGTGCGGCAGCCTCCCGTGCGCGCGGCCGCAGGAGCGCACGGCCTTCTGGGGCGCCCCCATTTCCCGCCAAACATGAGTGCCCCAGAAGGCAGTGCGCTCCTGCTGCTGCGCGCGCCGCTTGCCCGCCTACCCACCCGTCTCGGTTCACAAAGGTGACCATGTGGTCACCTTAGGTTAAGAGAAGATGGATTCTAATCTGGAGAACGGAGTTTGATTCCCCACTCCTCCACCTGAGTGGCAGAGGCTTATCTGGTGAGCCGGATTTGTTTCTGCACTCCTACATTCCTGCTGGGTGACCTTGGGCCAGTCCCAGTTCTCTCAGAACTCTCTCAGCCCCACCTACCTCACAAGCTGTCTGCTGTGAGCAGAGGAAGGGAAAGGAGCTTGTCAGCCACCTTGAGTCTCCTTACAGGAGAGAAAGGGAGGTATAAATCCAAACTCTTCTTCTTCTTCTAAATACAGCTGCAGAGTCCAGTTGAAAAGCTGGTGACATGCCCACTAATACTTTTTTTGATATTTTTCTCTTCATGGAACAGGCCAAGCCAGAAGAAAGCAGAGCAGGTTTGGGACCATCCAAAGAAAAAAAAGACGGGTGGAAGAAAAGAAAGACACTCGGGGGGAAAAAATGTCTTGTTCAATGTGTTACGTGCGTTTTGAACCCAGTTAATGTGAGTGGATTTCCAGCACCTCCACAGGAGCTGCAGTGGCGTAGGAGGTTAAGAGCTCGTGTATCTAATCTGGAGGAACCGGGTTTGATTCCCTGCTCTGCCGCCTGAGCTGTGGAGGCTTATCTGGGGAATTCAGATTGGCCTGTACACTCCCACACACGCCAGCTGGGTGACCTTGGGCTAGTCGCAGCTTCTCGGAGCTCTCTCAGCCCCACCTACCTCACAGGGTGTTTGTTGTTAGAGGGGAAGGGCAAGGAGATTGTAAGCCCCTTTGAGTCTCCTGCAGGAGAGAAAGGGGGGATATAAATCCAAACTCCTCCTCCTCCTCCTCCTCCTCCTCCTCCTCCTCCTCCTCCTCCTCTTCTTCTTCTTCTTCTTCTTCTTCTTCTTCTTCTTCTTCTTCTTCTTCTTCTTCTTCTTCTTCTTCTTCTTCTTCTTCTTCTTCTTCTTCTTCTCTGATGTTTCTTTTTTTTTCTATTCATAAAGGCAAGAAAGGGAATTCGAACTGGCCAAGCCAGGTGGCAAATGGGGGGTGGATTTGAGGTGCTCCTCAGGTGACGCTGTTCACCCCCAAACCTTTCTTGTCACCGCGCTGCTATTTATGTCTCCGTTGCCCTAGCACAGACTGCGTGGGGGCATTCCAGTGCCACCCTGTGCATAATAAATGCTTGGCATCTGGCGGCAAGGCGGCGGAACGAGACAGATTTAATCGCCGGCGGGGCTGAGGCAGGTGAGAGGAAATTTGGTTACACATGAGAAAGGCTGACTGTATGGAGCAGGAGTTAATGGTTTAAAGATAGCCCTTTCTCAGCCTTGGGGAATAAGTGTCTCCAAGCACGTACTAGAGCAGGGGTCTGCAACCTGTGGCTCTCCAGATGTTCATGGACTACAATTCCCATCAACCCAATTGGCCATGCTGGCAGGGGCTGATGGGAATTGTAGTCCATGAACATCTGGAGAGCCACAGGTTGCAGACCCCTGTACTAGAGGAGTCTCCAACGCGGTCCAGATGTGGGCGGTGGAACCATCGAAAAGTTGATCTGTTATACCATAGGTGTCAAACTCGAAGCCCTCCAGATGTTATGGACTACAGTTCCCATCATCCCCTGCCAGCTTGGTGCTGGCAAGGGATGATGGGAACTGTAGTCCATGACATCTGGAGGGCCGCGAGTTTGACACCTGTGTGTTATATTGTTACATGGTTGTATTTTAAATATTTGTTCTATTTTATTGTCTTGCTCTTATCTTCTTGTTGCTGCTCTGAACCCTTCGGGGATGGGCGGGTTATAAATCTAAAAACGTTCCTCTTCACCCTGCATTTGGTTAGCTTTGGCGTAGTGGCTAAGAGCAGGTGCACTCTGATCTGGAGGAACCGTGTTTGATTCCCCACTCTGCCGCTTGAGTTGTGGAGGCTTATCTGAGGAATTCGGATTAGCCTGTGCACTCCCACACACGCCAGCTGGGTGACCTTGGGCTAGTCACAGCTTCTCGGAGCTCTCTCAGCCCCACCCACCCCACAGGGTGTTTGTTGTGAGGGGGGAAGGGCAAGGAGATTGTAAGCCCCTTTGAGTCTCCTACAGGAGAGAAAGGGGGGATATAAATCCAAAACTCTTCTTCTTCTCTTCTTTCTTGAAAACCCCCTCTGCAGCTGCTTGTATGGGGGGTGGGGGAGTGATAAGAACATAAGACCATAAGAACAAGCCAGCTGGATCAGACCAGAGTCCATCTAGTCCAGCTCTCTGCTACTCGCAGTGGCCCACCAGGTGCCTTTGGGAGCTCACATGCAGGATGTGAAAGCAATGGCCTTCTGCTGCTGCTGCTGCTCCCGAGCACCTGGACTGTTATTTTTATTATTGATTTACTTATATTTTATTTATGATGTTTTTTGTAGGTTTTAAAAAATTATTTTTAACCTATGTAAGCTGCCTAGAGATGTGGGTGTGAAGCGAGGTATAATTTTTTAAAATATAAATAAATACAAAATATTGACAAGCTGGAATAGGTCCAGAGGAGGGCGACCAAAATGGTCAAAGGTCTACAAGGAGAGACTTAGGGAGCTGGCTATGTTTAGTCTGGAGAAGAGAAGGTTAAGAGGTGGCATGATAGCCATGTTTAAATATTTGAAGGGATGTCATGTTGGTGAGGGAGCAAGCTTGTTTTCTGCTGCTCCAGAGACTAGGACCAGGAGTCATGGGTTCAAGGTGAAGGAAAAGAGATCCCACCTAAACATCAGGAAAAACTTCCTGACCATCAGGGCTGTTCGACAGTGGAATTCACTGCCTCAGAGTGTGATGGAGTCTCTTTGGAGGTTTTTAAAGAGAGGCTGGGTGGCCGTCTGTCAGGAGGGCTTTGATTAGTGTGTTCCTGCATGGCAGGGGGTTGGACTTGGTGGCCCCTCTGGTCTCTTCCAACTCTATGATTCTATGAAAAAGGATTCTCAGCACATCTGGCACGTCAGATGTAACAATTCTGCCCTAACAGCTACATGGCTTTTTCTTTCCTTAATGGGAGAGCATAAAACCATCTGAGTCTTCTTGTGCAACCTGAAAAACCCAGGGCAGGTGCCTCCCTGGGATCTGGTGCACGTACCAGAGGCGTAACGAGGCAAACTGTAGCCCTGGGCAAAACCTGAGTTGGATCCCGCCCCCCCCCCCCGGCCCATGGGTGGCCACTCCACCACGACCAAATTTTTTTTGCACCAGGACATTGGTGCCTGCAGGGGGTGAATTTTTAGACATATCAGCACCAAAATTTCAGCATATCATCAGGAGACTGTCCTTATGCTACCCCGCAAGTTTGGTGAGGTTTGGTTCAAGGAATCCAAAGTTATGGACCCTCAAAACTGTAGCCCCCATCTCCTATTAGCTCCCATTGGAAACTATGGGGGCTGGGGCACCCCCTTTGGGAGTCCATAACATTGGACTCCCTGAACCAAACCTCACCAAACTTGGGGGGTAGCATAAGGACAGTCTCCTGAGGATATGCTGAAATTTCGGTGCCGCTAGCCTAAAAACTGCACCCCCTGCAGGCCAAAAATGGAAAACTACTAAAAATACCCCCAAACGAACCCTGCATTTTGATGCCCCCCCACAAGGTGGTGCCTTGGGCAGCTGCCCACCTTGCCCAATGGGCATTACGCCCCTGGCACGTACAAATCGGGCCGCTCGGTCACGTCCCGGATCAGCTCGCGGTTTGCCTGCCAGTTACATCCAGCACTGCTCGATGATCCTTCAACGGTTAGCCTGCGATCGAACTGTTTGAATGTGCTCAGTTGCGCTAATCAGCCGAACGCGCGCTCGGGGCTTTGCGACAGGATTTTCAGTTAGCAGACAGCAGGCAGGAAAGGGGAAGCCAATTACTCCGGAGCATTGCCCTTCTTGCCAATAGAGACTCGGAGCCGGGTTTGCCGCCCTCCAAACGACGTCTCGCTATTACTATCGATCTGCCGGGGGCCGAGATCAATTCCCCTGAAGAAAACAGGTCTTTTAGAGGACGGGTTCTATCATGTCATTGTATCCAGTGCGGTGTTGTGGTCAAGAGCTGGTGGATTCTAATCTGGAGAACCGGGTTTGATTCCCCACTCCTCCACCTGAGTGGCAGAGGCTTATCTGGTGAACCAGGTGTGTTTCCGCACTCCTACGTTCCTGCTGGGTGACCTTGGACTAGTAAAAAATATATATGTAATGAGCCAGAGACAGTATCTAGTTTACAGAAGGGAAAAGGACCTGTCTGGCTCTAGTGCACAGGTGTCAAACTCGCGACCCTCCAGATGCTCATGAACTACAATTCCCATCAGCCCTTGTCAGTGTAGTCAAAGCTCATGTTGGGAGGGGCTGATGGGAATTGTAGTTCATGAACATCTGGAGGGCTGCGAGTTTGACACCCCTGCTCTAGTGTGAACTTTAAAGCTCTATTTTTTAATGAAAATAATTAAAACATTTATATAACAGAACCACAGCTGTTAATCAACAACAAAAGTATACATATTATAAATAACAAAAGCAATCAAACAATGAATAACACACACACAGGGGATCCCAAATACAATAATATCAAGTCTCTGTAATAAAGTTATTACTTTGAAAGAGGTCCACTAATGGTGTAGAAGTGAAGGTACCAATGTCTGATGCCTTTAAATACTCAAGTTACGTAGATGAATTGTCGGAAGGCTTTCACGGCTGGACTCAACAGGTTGTGGTGCGTTTTTCGGGTTGTGTGGCCGTGGTCTGGTGGATCTTGTTCCTGTTAGGAACAAGATCCACCAGACCATGGCCACACAGCCTGGAAAACCCACCAGAACCAGTTCCGTAGATGAGTTTCATGTAGTCACAGATGAATGTACACACACCAGGATGTTGATAGAGAAATCCTTGGCTGGTGGTCAATAGACGGTGGGAGTATTGACCCCGGGGGAAAACAATACTTTCGACTATTCTTCAGCCACAAGGGCTTGGACAGATTGATGGAGAAGTCGATCGATGGCTACTCATCTTGATCCTCCTTGATCTGAGATTGCAAATGCCTTAGCAGACCAGGTGCTCGGGAGCAGCAGCAGCAGCAGAAAGCCATTGCTTTCACATTCTGCAGGTGAGCTCCCAAAGGCACCTGGTGGGCCACTGTGAGTAGCAGAGTGCTGGACTAGAAGACGGACTCTGGTCTGATCCAGCAGGCTTGTTCTTATGTTCTTATGTTCTTATGTTCTTATGTTGAAGCACAAATGTTGGTATCCTTCACTTCTATAAATCCAAACTTCTCCTTCTCCTTCTCCTTCTCCTTCTCCTCGTCCTCGTCCTCGTCCTCGTCCTCGTCCTCGTCCTCGTCATCTTCTTCTTCTTCTTCTTCTTCTTCTTCTTCTTCTTCTTCTTCTTCTTCTTCTTCTTCTTCTTCTTCTTCTTCTTCTTCTTCTTCTTCTTCTTCTTCGTCTTCTATCCTGATGAGATCCTCCCACTGCCCAGGCCCACTCCCAAAATCTCCAGGTATTCCCCAACTCAGAGGTGGCAACCTTACACCTTGTAAGTCTGTGAATCAACACAAGAAGCTGCCTGAGGCACAAAGCAATGGCGGTCGGATCTTAAATCATGCACACAACAATGCTCACAACGCCAAAAAGTTGGAACAATATAGGATCATAGAGTTAGAAGGAACCCCAGAGGCCATCTAGTCCAGCCTCCTGCTCAATGCTGGATCAGCCTAGAGCCGTGCTGGCAGGGGCTGATGGGAATTGTAGTCCATGAACATCTGGAGTGCCATTGGTTTGCCACCACTGGCCTAGAGCAGGGGTAGGGAACCTGCGGCTCTCCAGATGTTCAGGAACTTCAATTCCCATCAGCCCCTACCAGCATGGCCAATTGGCCATGCTGACAGAGGCTGGTGGGAATTGTAGTTCCTGAACATCTGGAGAGCCGCAGGTTCCCTACCCCTGGCCTAGAGCATCCCTGACAAGTATTCCTCCAGCTGCTGCTTAAAGACGGCCAGCGAGGGGGAGCTCACCCCCTCCCTAGGCAGCCCAATCCACCACTGAATTACTCTCACTGTGAAAAACATTTCCTAATTTCCAGCAGGTACCTTTCTACCTGTAATTTATACCCATTATTGTGAATCCTATTCTTTGCAGCCAATAGGAACAGCTCCCTGCCCTCCTCTAAGTGACAGCCCTTTGAATACCTCAAGAGAGCAATCATGCCTCCCCCCCATCTCCTCTTCTCCATACTGAACATTCCCAGATCCCTCAGCCTTTCCCTGTAGGGTTTGGTCTAACCCTAACCCTAACCCTATCCCTATCCCTAACCCTGCTCCTTCCTGTAATCCACATTCTTTTTAAAATGAGGCCTCCAGAACTTCACACAACACTCCAGGCGAAGCCTGACCAATGTTCAGTGGGATTATAATATCTTGCGATTTGGGATCTGTTGATACATGAATGAATAGAGTAAGTGCGCCTCTAACAGCATTCACCAAATACGGACCAAAAAATCACGTGACGCGCGTGTGCTGCACAGTGGCTTGTGTACATTACAAATATTTTTTACAGTGTACATAAAATGCAATTGCTATTAACAAATCTTTACTCTCATTACAAATATCTCCGATGGGAGAATTTCAGTAACACCGATGCAGTCAAACAACCTCCTTCAATGTTATCAACTCAGTTCACCTCAATAAAGGCTTATAACCTTATCTGTTGTCTCTTTTCATACCGTGTTTCCCCGAATATAAGACAGTGTCTTATATTAATTTTTGCTCCCAAAGATGCGCTATGTCTTATTTTCAGGGGATGTCTTATTTTTCCTGTGTTCTGTTCGTCGGGCATGCTTCCAAACAAAAACTTTGCTATGTCTTACTTTCGGGGGATGCCTTATATTTTGCACTTCAGCAAAACCTCTACTATGTCTTATTTTTCGGGGATGTCTTATATTAGGGGAAACAGGGTAGATGTTACACTTCAAATTGGTGACTGAATAATTGTGTTTAAATTCATGAATTATTTTCTTTCAGGTGTAAACACGGTCGCCGTTTTCATGAATCTGTTGATACATCCCAAGATCGCGTTGACCTTTTTTGCCGGTGCATCACACTGGCTGCTCATATCAAGCTTACAGTCCACCCATATTCACACACACTTATCCAGAAGCGTTCCCCATGCAGTATGCGTGTTTCTCATTTTGACACGTTTCTCATTTTGGTTACCCAGATGCAGACAGATAACAATGTCACAAGAGCAAGATGATGCATACGGAAACAATATGCCATACGCAGTCGTGTACCCACAAACGCTGTCCCATTTATTAAGTTCCCACTCTGAACATGAGCATCATGCAGCTGCCTGAAAGCCTTTAATCAGGTTATCTTCTCCCTCTCTGCTTCCCCTACCTTGGCCCAAACACATGGCATGGCTTACTTATTTATAACATGGTTTTTTTGACAGGAATCCCCAAAGGATAACAATGTGCGTTTCACGCAACTGACTCTTGGAAATAAAAAAACAAAAAAACCTTTTCCAACTTAAATATTAAAGCCATAAAATAAATGGACCCCTGAGAAGAAATGTGGCCGGGGAGAGAAGCGAAAAGACGCTGAAGTTGAAAAATACTGACACTTTAAAAGCGACGCGCGAGACACGCAGAAAACCCCAAACACCCGGCAAGAAACACACACAAAAAATCTAAAGCATCAAACAACGTTAACAAAAAAAGTGGAGGACATTTAAATTCCCCAGCACGGGAGAAGAAGATGCCATTTGGAAAAGATCCAGAGGAAGGCGCGTGAGGAGTTACAGCTCCCCCGCTTTCTCTAAGACGAAAGCGAAGCGGCACATTTGGTGGATGAATGCTCAGACCAGAAAATGGGGGATTGTTGGTGCTCTCTTGCGTTAGTGGCATATCCAGTTCCCAGCTGAGCTCAGGTGGGCGGAGAACAGGCCTAGAGTTCCCTGCTCCAGGTTGGCAAATTCCTGGAGGTTTGGGGATGGCATCCAGGAAGGAGAGAGATGTCCGTGGGGTATAATGTCATAGAGCCCTCCTGGGGCAAACGCTACTGGCTCACCCTGCCCCCCTCCCAACTCCATGTGGAGTTCAGAGCTGGCGATTCCTTCAGTGCAGGGGTCAGCATGCAAGTCTTGAGCCTGCAATGTAAAGAGGAGGAGGAGGAGGAGGAGGAGGAGGAGGAGGAGGAGGAGAAGAGGAGGAGGAGGAGGAGGAGGAGGAGTTTGGATTTATATCCCCCCTTTCTCTCCTGCAGGAGACTCAAAGGGGCTGGCAATCTCCTTGCCCTTCCCCACTCACAACAAACACCCTGTGAGGTGGGGCTGAGAGAGCTCCAAGAAGCTGTGACTAGCCCAAGGTCACCCAGCTGGCGTGTGTGGGAGTGCACAGGCTGATCTGAATTCCCCAGATAAGCCTCCACAGCTCAGGCGGCAGAGCGGGGAATCAAACCCGGTTCCTCCAGATTAGATACATGAGCTCTTAACCTCCTACGCCACTGCCTAGAAGAGGAGGAGGAGGAGCCCAGAAACCCCACAACATCCCAAGAAGAATTGGATTTATATCCCCCCTTTCTCTCCTGTAAGAAGACTCAAAGGGACTTATAATCTCCTTTCCCTTCTCTCCCCCCCCCCCCCGCAACAACAAACACCCTGTGAGGTGGGTGGGGCTTGAGAGAGCTCCGAAGAACTGTGACTAGCCCAAGATCACCCAGCTGGCATGTGTTGGAGCGCACAAGCCAATCTAGTTCACCAGATGAGCTTCCACAGCTCAAGTGGCAGAGCAGGAAATCAAACCTGGTTCTCCAGATTAGAGTGCACCTGCTCTTAACCACAACACCATGCTGGCTCTCACAGGGCTGAGCAGTTGCTCCATGTGCCTCCAGCTTTATACTGCTGACTCCATTCCCCCAAGCGTCACCTTGGAAGGTCAGGTGGAGGTTGGGGGTGGGGGTGGAGCCAGCAATAAAAAGCTGAAGCTGGGCAGAACAATGGCTCGGTTCCATGCTGAACTCCTGCTAGCTGGGTCGAGCTTGAAAACTGCAGGCTTGAAGGTGTGCATCCTGTCCCTCAAGTCCACCTGGAGTTCAGACAGGTACAGTTCAATGGTGGCTTCTTGGAGGCTGTGGGGCAGGGCAGGGCTGGCCTCTTTCAAGGGGCAGTGCCCAGGGCACCTGCCCTCACTTGTCCCACCCTATATACGCCTCTGCGCCAGCATCCAACAAAGCTATTCTCTCCAGGTCAGCTGATCTCTGTAGAGTGGAGATTAGTTGTAACTCCCGGAGATCTCCAGGCCCCACCTGCAGGCTGGAAACCCTAACAGGCAGGAGGTCTTGTGAAAGCACCCCAGGTACCCTGGCTGGAGACAGAACTGCCAGTGCGATTCTGGGCTGTATCAATAAGAGTCGAGTGTCTAGATGGAGGGATGTAATTGTGCCTCTCTATTCTGCATTGGTTAGACCTCACCTGGAATATTGTGTACAGTTCTGGGCAGAGGCATAGCTGGGCCAGAGTGCGCCCGGTGTGCACTCTGGCTTTCCCCCCCTCAACGTGGTGCCCCGCCGGCGGCACCCCTCCATGCGGCGCCCCCCCCCAATGCCCCCCCACTTACATTACAAACCGAGCAGGCTGGAGAGCAGGCTTCAAAGGTCCTGGTGGGAACTACATTTCCCAGGGTCTCCTGGGAAATGTAGTTCCCTTCCCACCAGGGCCTTTGAAGCCTGGAAGGGAACAGACCTGTTCTCCAGCCTGCTCGGTTTCTAACGTAAGTGGGGGGGTCACGGGGGGTGATTTTCATCCCCCAGAGGCGCCCCCATACTTACTTTAGAAACCAAGTAGGCTGGAGAACAGGGGGGCGCCGCGGGGGAAGGGGGAGGGGTCTGGGGGGAATTTTGCGCCCCCCACATGACCCAAAATCGTGCGCCTGGTGCATGGCGCACCCGCCGTCCCCTGGTGGCTTCGCCACTGGTTCAGGGCACCGCAATTCAAGAAGGATATTGACAAGCTGGAACGGGTCCAGAGGAGGGCAACCAAAATGGTAGAAGGCCTGGAATCCGTGCCCTAAGAGGAGAGACTTAGGGAGCTGGGGATGTTTAGTTTGGTGAAGAGAAGGTTAAGAGGTGACGTGATAGCCACGTTTCGATATTTGAAGGGATGTCGTGTTGGTGAGGGAGCAAGCTTGTTTCCTGCTGCTCCAGAGACCAGGACCAGGAGTCATGGGTTCAAAGTGAAGGAAAAAAGATCCCACCTAAACAGCAGGGAAAACTTTCTGACAGTAAGGGTTGTTTGACAGTGGGACGCACTACCTCGGTCGGTGGTGGAGTCTCCTTCTTTGGAGCTTTTTAAAGAGAGGCTGGGTAGCCATCTGTCAGGAGTGATTTGATTGTTTGTTTCTGCCCTTGATGGTCCTTGGGGTGTCTTCCAACTCTACGACTCTATGAGTCTATAATTCTATGATCAACAGTTGCCATCCTCCAGGTGGTAGCCAAAGGTCTCCTGGGATTACATGGGAAACATATACACACCAATGCAGCTTTTGGTCCACCTTCTTGAATTGTGGTGCCTGGAACTGGACTCAGGATTCCTGCTGAAGCCCGACCTTATTGGCCGCCTGCTTCCCACTGACACTTAATGGTGGTTACCAGCATGGCCTCGGGGATGATCCTCAAAGCTAGAGAAGATGTAACACCTCACGGAGAGATTCTGGAGTCCAGGCTGGGCTCTGGCATCGTGTCAAAAGGAGCCACTTGACAGATCTTCCCTCTCTGCGCTGTGTCTGTTTTCCTGCTTCCTCTTCTGGCTCTTGTAATCTAAGAAAAAGTATTTCTGTGCCTCTCAGGACAACTTCTGCTGAGTTACTTCAGAAGATTCCTTCTTCGAGAAGCTGAGCGGCTGTTGAATTGTTTCCACTCTGAAGTTTCCAGCGGTCGCTCAGAATAACGCTACCGGAAAGTGTGGTATTATGGGATACGTTCCACTCTTCTGAAGGTCTCCCTAAGTTAGAACCCTGTTGCCCGAAGTTCCGCCGATTCCAGTTTCGATGCACGAGCTTTTAGTCAGCTCCCGATCAGGTGGGAAATGATTCATTTTGCCGTCTTCGACCCTGGGGCTTGTATATTAGTAGCCGACTCTCTTTGGAGCAAGTTTCCAGTAGAGCTGGCTGATCAAAACAGGGTTGTTTTGACATTCGTCTTTGGCAGGTATTTCTTGTGCTCATTTTTATATTGGTGTCCTGCTGTAGAGTTTGGGTGATGAGTTTTAATTGGTTGGCAAGGGACCCTGGAGAGGGCGGGGTTTGGGTAGGAGAGGAACTTTGGTGGATTATAATGCCATAGAGTTCACCTTCCAGAGTGGCCATTTTCTCCAGGCGAACTGACTTGTATCACCTGGAGACCACTTGCAATCCCAGAGCTCCAGCTGTTACCCGAATTAGTGGGGTCTGTTTTAGGTTGTTGAATTGGCGGGGACAGACTTTGCACTGGGAGAGAACAGGTTAAGGAATCTCTACCGATTTATATCACGGTTTTTCCCTTTAGAAATCTGGAGGAAACCAGAATTTGGAGAAGTTTTGACAATTTTGTTGAAGAACCAAATAAGAAATGTTATGCACATGGCAAAACACATACATGGATTCAATGAGCCTAAGATTTAAATAGAGTTTAAAGACGGGTTTGGAATAGGAGAGGTCATTGTGGGGTGGAAGGGTGATATTTACCTCTTCTAGAAGAGGAAAGCTCAAGGAGGCAGAATCCAATGCCCACAGAGAAAAGGGGGCAATTTGGGACACACAGAGCAAATGAACCAATGATAGTCCAGAGAACACTGGACAAAAGGACTTTGTTTGGGCAGGCTAGATATAGGAAAATTTGGCCCTCTGTGGATGCTAAGAAGAGGAAGAAGAGTTTGGATTTATATCCCCCCCTTTCTCTCCAGTAAGGAGACTCAAAGGGGCTTACAATCTCCTTTCCCTTATCCCCTCCCCACAACAACAAACACCCTGAGAGATGGGTGGGGCTGAGAGAGCTCCAAAGAACTGTGACTAGCCCAAAGTCACCCAGCTGGCTTGGTAGGAGTGCACAAGCTAACCTGGTTCTCCAGATAAGCCTCCACAGCTCAAGTGGCAGAGCGGGGAATCAAACCCAGTTCTCCAGAGTGCACCTGCTCTTAACCACTATACCACACTGGCTTCAAAGAGAGGCGATCTTCCTGTAAAAAGAGGAGTTCCCGTTCCCAAGAGAGAACAATACAGTGGGCGATGGCTCACTGAGTCTCCCTACAGGAGAGAAAGGGGGGATATAAATACAAACTCCTCCTCCTCGGAATTGAATTGAGCAACAGTCTGGAATTCATGATAAATTAATTCAACTACAACTAAAACAGTCCAATTAAAATTTAATAAATATTTAATAAATGTAATAAACACCCCTAACTGAACCAATTGCTATGACTGGATCAGATGGTAGACCAAAAAAATGATGGTGATGATCACAAATAAACCATCTTCTTGCTGCCAGCTCCATCCAATTCCACTGGAGGATGAGGGGGGCTGCTCCCCCCTTGGTCCGAGGCCAGTGGAGGGATTCTGGGATGGGACACGCCCCTGAGGGTGGAGCCTGAGTTTAGAAGGTGGGGCCACTGATAGTGCAGGTAAGAAATTCCAGTTAGTTTCACCTTTGAACTGGCCCCATCCCGGCCGATTCTTCTCCTGCTGCTGCTCAAACCAGCTCTACAAAAAACGGCCCTTGGAGTAATTTAGACTATTTGGCTTATGACGGCTTCTTGGCTGCGGATTAATGTTACTCTGCCGGCTCGTGTCGTGGCTCTATTGTTTAGTCGATTTCTCTGCTTTCTTTTGATGGCTTTAATTTTTTTTTCTCTTTGAAGCCACGCCGGGGTTTCCACTCACGGAATGGAAAGGCAGAGTAGAAAATGCTCGGCGCGCCAATAAATCAATAATACTACAATGCATCGCCAGCCACACCTGGGTCCGACAAACAGGCCTGAACTTTGACAAATGTCACCTCGCAGTCTCCGGAGCCTGTAAATGGATCTGTCCTCTCCGGGGACTTGGCCTGAATTGCATTGCCTCGGAGCCAAGGCCACAACAATAGGCAGGCTAATGGCTTACTGCCGGTTTCCCAGAATCACTCTGCTTGCTAAGGGCAGGTTGTGGCCCCTGCTGAAGGACCCAATTTCGTTGTTGTAAATTTCGTTGTGCATGCACAATGACAATAAAAATGCTTAAATGCTTATCAGATCTTGGGTGACCCCAGAGGTGGGATCCAGCAGATTCTCACCAGTTCCCGAGAGTGGGTTACTCATTATTTGTGTGTGCCGAGAGGGGGCTACTAATTGGGTCTGCTTTTCCGTTAGAAATTCCATTAGGTCCAAACATCATAAAGTCCGGTTGTTTCCTATGTGGCTAGTTAGCGAAGGTAGAAAACGGGATAATTCTCCCTGTTGGCCTGTCTTAATAACATGTTTTTAGGAAATTACGGTAAAAGAAGTCTCCTCAGGGTTTTAATGAAAGTATCCTTCTTTTGATTTCTAGAAACAAAATTAAGCATTTGAAAGTATTGAGTATTTGACAGAGCAGTCAATTAGAGGAGAAGTCGTTGTTTCTGTTGGCAGCAGACGATAGGACTTGCTATCATGAGTTTAAATGATGGACAGAAAGATACCAGCTGGAAATTAGGAACTTTTTTTTTATAGTAAGAGTTTTTTTACAGTAACAGAGAAATTATTAATGCCCCGCCCCCAGAATGCCCGGCCACGCCCCCGTCGTGCCCCACCCAGCCCCATTGGCACTACGCCACTGTTTGAATCCCACCACCATGGGAACCTGTTACTAAAATCTTTGGATCCCACCAATGCCCAAAGGGAATGTAAGCTTGGTCCAAAGGGGAACTGATCTCTGTGATCGGGAGACCAATGGAAATTCTGCAAGATCTCCAGGCTTTACTTGGAAGTGGCAACTTTCGGTTGGCTGGATGCCTTTTGTGAGTAAACAGCAGCTGTCGATTCAGAAAGAGATGCCCATATACCAAACAATGAGTTGGCTGAACTACATGAGTGGGGGGGGGGGGGGGGGGAGGATCAATCTCCTTTTGGTTGCCAACTCTGGTTTGAAAAATTCCTGGAGATTTGGGGTTAAAGCCATGGGGGGGGGGGAAGACAGGATTTGGGGAAAGACCTCTGTGAGGTACAGTCCACCCTCTAGTGATGTGAGATACTACACTTAGGCCGAAAAAATAAAATAAGCATAAGCATTTTTATTGTCATTGTGCACGCACAACGAAATTTACAGCAGCATTCCTCGATGCACACAAATTCAGACTTATACCCCATCCTCACTTTCCCCTTCCTCCACCCATCCCTACACAGCCCCAAACACATTAACACGAAGCCACGGAGTTCAGCATCGCCACAGCTCTAGAGTAGATATAAATGCACAGATATAGGATGGGTGACACCTCACTTGACAACATTCCATGCAAAAGGGATCTGGGAGTCTTAGTAGACCACAGACTGAACATGAGTCAACAGTGTGATGCGGCGGCCAAGTAAGCCAATGCGATTCTGGGCTGTATCAATAGGAGTACAGTGTCAAGATTGAGGGATGTAATTGTACCTCTCTATTCTGTATTGGTCAGACCTCACCTGGAATATTGTGTACAGTTCTGGGCACCGCGATTCAAGAAGGATACTGACAGGCTGGAACATCTTGTGTTTAGAAAGGGGAAGGGGAGGGGAGCTGGGGATGGTTAGTTTGGTGAAAAGAAGGTTAAGAGGTGACATGACAGCCATGTTTAGATATTCTAAGAGGGAGCAAGCTTGTTTTCCGCTGCTCCAGAGACTAGGACCAGGAGTAATGAGTTCAAGGTGAAGGAAAAGAGATTCCACCTCAACATCAGGAAAAACCTCCTGACTGCAAGGGTTGCTCAACAGTGGAATTCACTGCCTCGGAGAGTGGTGGAGTCTCCTTCTTTGGAGGTTTTTCAAGAGAGGCTGGATGGCCATCTGTCAGGAGTGCTTTGATTGTGTGTTCCTGCATGGCAGGGGGTTGGACTGGATGGCCCTTGGGGTCTCTTCCAACTCTATGATTTTATGATCCTCTAAAGCAGCCATTTTCCCAAGGAGAACGGATCTGTGTTGTCTGGAGATCAGCGGTAATTCCTGGAGATCTCCAGGCACCACCTGGAGCTTGGCAACGCCTGCCAAAAGGGAATCTTTGCCTGGGGACTCACGGAAATTCTGAGCAAACTTGAAAGTCCCCTCTGTCTACAAGTGCTGTGTATGGAAAACAGCAGAATTATGTTTCAGCTGTATTGGTGCCCGTGGGAAAACTCCCACCAGAAAGGGAGTCAAAGCGTGTTAGAATTCAGGGCATGCAGAATCCAGTCCCAAAGGTGGAATTGAAGACAACTCCTCAGAGCTTTCTGCAGATGTCATGCTGTTAGCTGCCCTCTCCGTGAACTGCAGAACAGCCACTTTTGGGGAAAGGAGGCCTGAACCAGAAAGCATTATACTGTCGAAGGCTTTCACGGCCGGACTCAACTGGTTCTGGTGGGTTTTCTGGGCTGTGTGGCCGTGGTCTGGTAGGAACATCCCCTGCCAGCATGATGGGAACTGTAGTCCATAACATCTGGAGGGCCGCGAGTTTGACACCTGTGTGTCAGAACATTTGACATTCCTAGTGATTCTTTCAACAAGTCGTTGCAGGAGTAAGATAACCAGTTACTTGGTTGTTTCTGTCAATGCAGGGCAGCTGAGCTGCTAATAGGTTTATGGGGGGGGGGTGTCACCTTCCTTTTTGCATATAATGGTGTAGTTTTGTATGCTTCTTTCTCGTCCCTTTTTTTACCCCTTTATCTTATCCAAACTTCTTATCCAAATCCAAACTTCACATACACCCTACAGGGGTCAGTGCTATCAGTCACAGACCAGGAAAGGGATTTGGGCGTCTTAGTTGATAGTTCCATGGGAATGTCAACTCAATGCATGGCAGCTGTGAAAAAGGCAAACTCTATGCTGGGGATAATTAGGAAAGACGTTGATAATAAAACTGCAAGGATTGTCATGCCCTTATATAAAGCCGTGGTGCAACCGCACTTGGAGTACTGTGTCCAGTTCTGGTCGCCACATCTCAAAAAGGATATCGAGGAGATAGAAAAAGTGTACAGAGGGGCAACGAGGATGATTAAGGGATTGGAGCACCTTCCTTATGAGGAGAGGCTGCAGCGTTTGGGACTCTTTAGTTTGGAGAGGAGACGTCTGAGGGAGGATATGATCGAAGTCTACAAAATTATGCACGGGGTAGAAAATGTGGACAGAGAGACATTTTTCTCTTTCTCACAATACTAGAACCAGGGGGCATTCATTGAAAATGCTGGGGGGAAGAATTAGGACTCATAAAAGGAAACACTTCTTCACGCAACGGGTGTTTGGAATATGCTGCCACGGGAGGTGGTGATGGCCACTCACCTGGATAGCTTTAAAAGGGGCTTGGACAGATGGATGGAGGAGAAGTCGATTTATGGCTACCAATCTTGATCCTCTTTGATCTGAGATTGCAAATGCCTTAACAGACCAGGTGCTCGGGAGCAGCAGCCGCAGAAGGCCATTGCTTTCACATCCTGCATGTGAACTCCCAAAGGCACCTGGTGGGCCACTGCGAGTAGCAGAGAGCTGGACTAGATGGACTCTGGTCTGATCCAGCTGGCTTGTTCTTATGTTCTTATTTCCCTGATGCTTTTTTTCGTCCTTCTGGTGTGTTTTCGTTGATGCCGTTTCACCGTTTGCTACTATGCAAGCTTATTTGCTGGTTTGCGCATTTTTTGCACATGATTATTTTTTGGCCTTCCTCTTTTTTTGTTGTATCTATTTTGTAGCCTTTTTTTAAAAAAAATAACTAGAATCCTAATAAAGGATCATTCCTTTAAAAACTCTGCTGTGTTTTTACTCTGCTAAGAACCGGGCGATTTCAGTTCTTCGGTCAACAGAGGGGCAGCCAGAGGAGGAGGAAGAGGAGGAGGAAGAGGAGAGCCGGCTGCCTTGCCCTGAGAAGACGGGGTGGACCCGTGGTGTGAAGGGCTGCAAATTCTCCCACCACAACCCCCTCTGCTGAGGTCACCCAGGGCTCACCAGCTGAGCCAAGTGTGAGCCAAAAACTGTGAAACCCCAGCATGAAGGAGAAGAAGAGTTTGGATTTATGCCCCGCCCCTTCCTCACAACAAGCACCCTGCGAGGTGGGGGGCGGGGTTTGATGGCTTCTATCTTTGCCTTGTACTGTTATGGCACTCTTTAGGGGAAGAGGACCGGTAGAGGCCCTGCTTTCTAAAATCAGGTCCTCCCCCCTCCTGCCCTCCAGCCAGCAAGGTGATGAAACATTAATTTTTCTCTTTACATTATTCCCCTATTTTTGCCTTCTTATTCTATCTTCTCTGTCCAGAGAATCAAGAACATTCCCTGTATGGGATCCTTTATTGCATTATCTATACCAGGGGTCTGCAACCCGCGGCTCCGGAGCTGCATGCGGCTCTTTCAGCTTTATACCGTGGCTCCGCGTGGCCTGGAGGTCGGAGTGGGATCCAAAAATTTTAGTAACAGGTTCCCATGGTGGTTGGATTCAAACTGTGGCCAATGGGGCTGGGCGGGGCACGACAGGACGTGGCCGGGCATTCTGGGGGCGGGGCATTCCTGGGCGGGGCTGTGGCAAGGACGCAGCCGCTGCACCCGGGGTTCCTTGGTGAGAGGAAGCGAGATCGCACTTGAGAGCGCAGGCATGCCCACGCAGCATCTGTGCGCGCCTCCTGCTAGACTGCTTCAAGTTCTACGCGCTACTGCTGAGAGGAGGGGCGTGACTAAGGCAAAAATCACGTGGCAAAATCACCAATTAGTAAACCCCTCTCGGCACAGACAAAGAATTAGTAACCTACTCTCGGGAACCTGTGAGAACCGGCTGGATCCCACCTCTGGTAGCGTGGGCATGTCCCTCCAGAGCAACCGCTATCCCCCCTCTGCCCCTCAGAGCAGGCAGCTGCCTGCTCCATCGGGCAGAGGGGGTTTCCCTGCCCGGCGTCTCCCACCGCTGGAAGGAAAGGTGAGTGGAGGGGCCGAACCGGAGGAGGCTCCGTGGAAAACAGGTCCAGATGGCGCTTTGGGTGGTAAAGGTTGACGACCCCTGATCTATACAATTCTGACCTTCAAAATAGAATCCTATTGTCATCTGCATAGCTTAAGATTATTATTAACCTATTTATTATTATTATATTGATACAAAAACAGTTATACACAGCAAACAAGATCAATATGCTGGATTTTGTATTACATCATACGTCGGACACTTCCCAAGCATCTAGGACTGTGTGATGCATCGACGAATAATGCGTGCAGAGCCGAGTAGGGTGGCCTTTTGCAGCTGACATATGGTGATTTTGTCAGCGCCGATTGTTTTTAAGTGCCGTCCAAGGTCTTTAGGCACTGCACCCAGTGTGCCGATCACCACTGGGACCACCTTTACTGGTTTGTGCCAGAGTCTTTTTAGTTCAATCCTTAAATCCTATTTTATTATTATTATTATTATTATTATTATTATTATTATCATCATCATCATCATCATCATCATCATCATCATCATCATCATCATCATCATCATCATCATCATCATCATTATCGTTATTGTTGTTGTTTATCTATGTATATGTGTGCATGTGTGGCTATGTATATGTTTTCGCACTTTTTATGTACGATTTATTTCACACTTTATGTACTAGAATCTTAAACCACTTTTTCCTTAGGTAACTATCACCTGCCAATGTTAAGTACATTGTTTATAATTTATGTGGCAGATCATATCCTGTTATTACTGGAGCCACTTTAAGTCAGATTGTCTGCCAAGTAATAGGTATTCCTAAATGATAAAATAATTTTTAAAAGATTAAAAAGAACAATATCCGACGTTGCCCCTTTATATGAGCATAAAAAGAATTCCACGAGTAATTCTAAGTTGCCTTGTATTTTCAACAAGGAGGCAGCCATAACCATCACCTGTGATTTTAGTTCCCTGTTTCTCTTACTTGCTCTAAAAGGCATTAACCACTGGTGTAGTGGTTAACAGCAGGTGCACTCTGATCTGGAGAACCGGGTTTGATTCCCCGCTCTGCCACTTGAGCTGTGGAGGCTTATCTGGGGAACTAGATTAACTTGTGCACTCCAACACATGCCAGCTGGGTGACCTTGGGCTAGTCACAGTTAATTGGAGCTCTCTCAGCTGCACCCATTTCACAGGGTGTTTGTTGTGGGGTGGGGGAGAAGGGAAAGGAGATTGTAAGCCCCTTTAAGTCTTAAGAGAAAGGGGGAATATAAATCCAAATCCAAACTCAGAAACCTGATGTGCTGGAGGTTTACTTGGGGATGGGGTGAGTAACCTTCATTTGGGGCTTGGAGATCTCCTGGGACCGCAGCCGATCTCCAGACGACAAGAGACAAAACGCCAGCTTTGGAAGGTGGACTGCATGACGTTACGCCCAGAGGTGGGATCCAACCAGTTCTCACCACTTCTCTAGAAGCGGTTACTAACTTTTTCTGAGTGCCGAGAAGGGGTTACTAAAGCAACCTCCCTGCCCAATAGGGATTGGAGGTGCGTGTGTGCGGCGGCGCCACTGTTTGAATCCCACCACCCTCGGAACCTGTTATTAAAATGTTTGGATCCCACCACTGTTACGCACCTTCAGGAGCAGCAGTGGCGTAGGAGGTTAAGAGCTTGCTTATCTAATCTGGAGGAACTGGGTTTGATTCCCAGCTCTGCCGCCTGAGCTGTGGAGGCTTATCTGGGGGATTCAGATTAGCCTGTGCACTCTTCTTCTTCTTCTTCTTCTTCTTCTTCTTCTTCTTCTTCTTCTTCTTCTTCTTCTTCTTCTTCTTCTTCTTCTTCTTCTTCTTCTTCTTCTTCTTCTTCTTCTTCTTCTTCTTCTTCTCCTCCTCCTCCTCCTCCTCCTCCTCCTCCTCCTCCTCCTCCTCCTCCTCCTTCTCCTTCTCCTCCTTCTCCTCCTTCTCCTCCTCATCTTCTTCTTCTTCTTCTTCTTCTTCTTCTTCTTCTTCTTCTTCTTCTTCTTCTTCTTCTTCTCCTTCTCCTTCTCCTTCTCCTTCTCCTTCTCCTTCTTCATACACCATGGAGGCCCCTTACCAAATCCTGCGCTCTCCAAGCTCCGCCCACCCACCCCCAAATCTCCAGGAATCCCCCCCCTCCCTGCATTTGGCAGCCTTCGAGGAGACAGATGACGAACGGCGTCAGAAATCACTCTGCTGGTTATTTGTTATGAAAAACCAGCTCCCGAAGCAGCTCGGAGGAACCGAAATGTAATATAAAATATCAATTAAAGTTTGGAGCGACGTGTTCCTTGAGGAAGTGAGTCTCAGGTAGGCCTGGATCAGAGGGGTATCCCGGTGGCCTATCTGCAGAAAATGGAGCCCGGGGCAAGAACTGATTTTGTCCCCCCCAGGAGCATCCAGCATCCACCTTTCTGATAATTTTCCCGGTGTCTTGGACGGGGGCATCCATTGAAAATGCCGGGGGGAAGAATTAGGACTAATCAAAGGAAACATTTCTTCACGCAACGTGCGATGGGTGTTTGGAATATGCTGCCACAGGAGGTGGTGATGGCCACTCACCTGGATAGCTTTAAAAGGGGCTTGGACAGATGGATGGAGGAGAAGTCGATCTCTGGCTACCAATCTTGACCCTCTTTGAGCTGAGATTGCAAATGCCTTAACAGACCAGGTGCTCGGGAGCAGCAGCCGCAGAAGGCCATTGCTTTCACATCCTGCACGTGAGCTCCCAAAGTCACCTGGTGGGCCACTGCGAGCAGCAGAGAGCTGGACTAGGTGGACTCTGGTCTGATCCAGCTCACCCACCAGTCTCCCTCCTGCCTCCCATTGCCCCTCCCCTCCCCCTTTCTAAACACAAGGTGTTCCTGTACATTCCTTCCCATTGCAGAGGCAGAAAAGGAGAGCGAGGCCGCAGGGGAGGCCAGAGGGCGGGATCCGTGCTTTCTCTGCCTCAAACCTGCCACCCAAAGCTTGCTAGAATCTCATCCCAAAAGAGTTTTTTTGAGGGGTTTTTTTGGATTTATATCCCCCCTTTCTCTCCTGCAGGAGACTCAAAGGGGCTTACAATCTCCTTGCCCTTCCCCCCTCACAACAAACACCCTGTGAGGTGAGTGGGGCTGAGAGAGCTCCAAGAAGCTGTGACTAGCCCAAGGTCACCCAGCTGGCATGTGTGGGAGTGCACAGGCTAATCTGAATTCCCCAGATCAGCCTCCGCAGCTCAGGCGGCAGAGCGGGGAATCAAACCCGGTTCCTCCAGATTAGATACACGAGCTCTTCACCTCCTAACGCCACCGGTATATTTTTGGCTGGTGGGGCAGGTTTTGATTTTCCCCTCCTTTTCCGCCCCCCAGGTGACGAAACGGCCAGAGCCCGGGGACGTTTGACCCCATATGCCCCCCTGGGCGGCGCTCACCTGCTTTCCGCCACTTTCCGCCGACGGTTTCACAGGTGTCGTCCGAGACGTCTTGGTGTCTGAGCTTTGGCCGGCTGTCTCTGTTCTGTTGAATTTAGTGTTTCTCAGTGTCTCACGTGAAACTTTCCTTTCAAAGGAAAGAATTTGCACAGCGGAAAGTATTTCTCGGTTCCAAACGCCTCTCCAAAAGCCCTCTTCCAATTGGAATTCAGCCGAAAGGTATCTGAACTTTCCAAAATATTGGCTTAGGACTGGCAGGGACAGCCTTCTGTAGGGTTGCCAGCTGTAGGGTGGAAGATTCCTGGAGGAGGGGGAGGAAGAGTAGTAGTACCGTGTTTCCCCGAAAATAAGACAGTGTCTTATATTAATTTTTGCTCCCAAAGATGCACTCTGTCTTATTTTCAGGGGATGTCTTATTTTTCCGCTCTACAGCTGCATGCTCTGGTCGATAGGTGTGCTTCCAAACAAAAACTTTGCTACGTCTTACTTTCGGGGGATGCCTTATATTTAGCACTTCAGCAAAACCTCTACTACATCTTATTTTCAGGGGATGTCTTATTTTCGGGGAAACAGGGTAGTCGTAGTCGTTTAGATTTATGCTCTACTTTTCTCTCCTGTAAGGAGACTCGTGGTGGCTGACAAGCTCCTTTCCCTTCCTCTCCCCACAACAGACACCTTGTGAAATAGGTGGGGCTGAGAGAGTTCTGAGAGAACTGTGACTGGCCCAAGATCACCCAGCAGGAATGTAGGAGTGCGGAAACACATCTGGTTCACTAGATAAGCCTCTGCCACTCAGGTGGAAGAGTGGAGAATCAAACCCTGTTTTCCAGATTAGAATCCACCTGCTCTTGACCGCTACGCCATGCTCCACTAAGTGGAGACAGCGGCCTTTTGCGTACGTTTGGGTTCTTTGGGTCAAGCATACATTTCCTTCTAGTCAGATTGTCAATTCTGCACATGCCAGTTACCCTTGGCCACCAACGTGATGCGTGAAAGTGGTTGTAATGCCACAGAGGCGGTTGATCCTCTTTGATCTGAGATGGCAAATGCCTTAGCAGACCAGGTGCTCGGGAGCAGCAGCAGCAGCAGAAGGCCGTTGCTTTCACATCCTGCAGGTGAGCTCCCAAAGGTCTGATCCAGCAGGCTCTTTCTTATGTTCTTATGTGGCTTGCTGCCAGACTACTGCACTCCAAGTACTGTCTGGCCAGGTGCAAACTGGGCAGAGGGAAGAGCGGGGAGGAGAGAGGACAGTAGTTCTTGGGAAACGTAAACCAAAAAAGACACCTGTTGGACTTGTAGGGGGTTGTCTGACTGACCATACAGTGAGAATGTTACCGCGCTGCCTGGTAACTTTTAATAGCTCCAGACCAACCAGCTCTCAGCAGTGCAGGGGAACAGAAACGGGGCCCAACTCAGCGAGTATAGGGAAATAACAAAAGGTTTTATTGAGATGCCGACCTACGTGTCAGCACCTCCACACCACGGCAACTGCAGCTGCCTAGCAGCTTTACAATAACTTATATACACTTTCTCCCGCCCGGGAGTTCGGGGGAATACAGGACAGCCCACAACCATTCATTCACAAAATACATGACAACCAATACTACTTCTACAAGTACATAGGAACCAATTAGAGTCCAGAGGGCAGTCCCTTCTTGAATTTCACGGCAGAGGCCGGGTGAGGTGATGACGTAGGCACAGGAGGGAAAAACACAAAAGAGTCCTTTGGGTGCTTGGGGTCAGGAAATGAAACTTAACGACGACGGCCCCCTTATCTGCCTGCTGGTGGGATTAGGCAGATGGAGGTGCTTCTTCCGGGGTCCCTTTTGTCAACGTCCATTCAGGGTTTTAGCAAATGAAAGGGACATGCCCAGGTGGAGCAGGGGTGGATTCCTGCCTTGAGCAAAGGAGGTTCCATGCAGATGCAAATACAAAAGATAGCTATAAGTCCTACTTTCTACCTAATACAGTGTGTTCCTACCTAACTTACACAGAAATAAAACATAGTTCCATCTTTATTTAAAAGCAAGACCAGAAATGGAATAAAATCACTTCTGACTCCGCTATCAAGAAATTGCATTAAATAAACAGTGGGGTGCTGTGTGGTTTCCGGGCTGTATGGCCGTGTTCTAGCAGCATTCTCTCCAGACGTTTCGCCTGCATCTTCCGGCCGTGAAAGCCTTTCACAATGCATTAAATAAACAGTTTGTCTTTTTGGGGAACAACAGCTCACAGCGTTGTCATTTTTGAAAATGGCTATCCCCATAATTTTTTTAATTATTATTTATTAAATTTATTAGACCGCCCACCCCCGAAGGGCTCTGGGCGGTGCACAACAACAAAAGACAGTACATAATAGATATCAAACCTAAAACAACAGCAGTGGCGTAGGAGGTTAAGAGCTCATGTATCTAATCTGGACAAACCGGTTTGATTCCCCGCTCTGCCGCCTGAGCTGTGGAGGCTTATCTGGGGAATTCAGATTAGCCTGTGCACTTCAACACATGCCAGCTGGGTGACCTTGGGCTAGTCACAGCTTCTCGGAGCTCTCTCAGCCCCACCTACCTCACAGGGTGTTTGTTGTGAGGGGGGAAGGGCAAGGAGATTGTAAGCCCCTTTGAGTCTCCTGCAGGAGAGAAAGGGGGGATATAAATCCAAACTCCTCCTCCTCCTCCTCCTCCTCCTCCTCCTCCTCCTCCTCCTCCTCCTCTTCTTCTTCTTCTTCTTCTTCTTCTTCTTCTTCTTCTTCTTCTTCTAAAACCCTTAAAAACACAGCACAGCGGCGACGTCATAAAGCCCATATTAATTATTATCGATGGCGTCCGAACCTAAAGCTAAAACCGGGAGGGGAAATGGCGCAGCATGGTACCAGCATCAGACAGGGGCAGGCAATCCACGGCTGGCCTCCCCAAAAGCCTGGTGGAATAACACAGTTTTACAGGACCTGCGGAACTCACCAAGGTCCCGCAGAGTCCTAGCTGCAGCTGGAAGAGTGTTCCACCAGGCAGGGGCCAAGGCCGTAAAGGCCCTGGCCCGGATAGAGGCCAGCCGTATCATTGATGGGCAGGGGACGGTTAGAAAGTTAGCCTCTGCTGATTGAAGACCTACCTGGAACATATGGGGTGAAACGGTCTCAAAGATATGAAGGCCCCAGGCCCCATAAGAACATAAGAACACGCCAGCTGGATCAGACCAGAGTCCATCTAGTCCCGCTCTCTGCTACTCGCAGTGGCCCACCAGGTGCCTTTGGGAGCTCACCTGCAGGAGGTGAAAGCAAGGGCCTTCTGCTGCTGCTGCTGCTGCTCCCGAGCACCTGGTCTGCTCAGGCATTTGCAATCTCAGATCAAGGAGGATCAAGATTGGGAGCCATAGATCGACTTCTCCATCAATCTGTCCAAGCCCTTTTTAAAGCTAAGCCCTTTTTTGAAGCTATCCCCATCATATCCCCATCCCCATTATCATTGTCCTTTGTGGGCAGTGGTCTAGGACAGTGTGCCCCTCCCCCTTGAAGGACAGCAGACAACAGAGCTGTACTGCACAACAAAAAAAGTTTATTTAGGGAAAACAGGGGTACACACAACAGGGAACGCCCACCCCACCACCACCCCCAGAACCTTCCCCAACACCCACACTACAAACACACAACAGCAGAACAGAACACTACCCCCCCCCCCCAAAGCAGGAACGGGACACCCACACTCCCCATCCCTCCCACTCCACACAGTCCACAGGTGGAGGTCGCTGGTGTCTCAAGGTAACTACACGGCGCTGCCACCGTCCCTGAAGCTGAGCCCCACCACTGCACAGGCTGCGGAGGCAGCTGGAGACAATGGAGGGCTGGCGGCATCCGTGCTGGCCTACTCAGTTGACGGGAGGGGACTGTCATGTTGGGACTCGGGAGCGGCCCCAACGGTGGCCCGTTCCTCCGGTGCTGGCCCCGCCTCGACCTGTCGCACTGCGGCCTGGCGCTGCAACGCCCGCAGCCTCCGATCTTGGGTGTAGAGGCGGCGCTCCAGCCCCTCAAGGTGACGGAACTGGCGGGTCACTGGAAGAGAAGAGCGGGGAAGTGAGGCCGCCTTTGAGGTGGGCCAGAGGGTTGGAGCCGGAGGTGGGATCCAGCAGGTTCTCACAGGTTCCCGAGAGTGGGTTACTAATTATTTGTGTGTGCCGAGAGGGGGTTACTAATGGGTGATTGTGCCACGTGGTTTTTGCCTGAGTGACGCCCCTCCTCTCGGCAGTAGCGCGTGTAACCTCAGCTTGTGGGTTCTGTGGGGCAGTACTTGGAAGGAGTTGCAAAGAACCAAATTTAAACAAAACAGTTTACTTCTCTTTACAAATAACATTAAACATCAACATTTAACATTTACAATTCAAGGTCCTGTTCAGGTTTGCATTTCAAGTCCTTATATTTACAGTCTACTGATACTGCCAAGTCCAATTCTTCTTTGCTGGTGGTTGGTTTTGAAGACTTCAAAGGCTTGGTGAACGGGATTCAAGATGATGAAGGTTCCCAGAAAACTCTCACCATTTACATACACAAAAACCCTGAAACAATAAATTCTAACATTTAAAATATAGCAAAAAAAATAAATAAACTCCCTTCCCACTAGTTCCCCACAACATTGCAGTTACCTTAAACAAGGTGTTAAGGGCTTAATAAAATCAATCAAGGTCCCAGCCTGGTAGCCTCGCTTCCTCCAACCTCATGAGTTCTGCAGCATTCTGCTTCTTTTCAGACTCCACCCCTTTCTGGGTCATCCCATTCTGACACAGGGGTTACACGCGCAGAACTTGAAGAGGTCTAGCAGGAGGTGCACCGGCATGCGTGGCAGCCTGCGCCTGCGTGCATTCGTTTCCCACCCAAGGACCGGCGCAGCGGCTGCGTCCTTGCCACAGCCCCGCCCAGGAATGCCCGGCCACGCCCCCGTCATGCCTTGCCCAGCCCCATTGGCGCTACACCATAGTTTGAGTCCCACCACCATGGGAACCTGTTACTAAAATTTTTGGATCCCACCACTGGATGGAGCCCTCCCAGCCCCGGCCGTTCCTGCTGACTTACGGAGATCCAGGCACTGTTGCAGGGACGCCTGATGAGGGGGGGGGGGGGTTCGGTGCTGCACACCCGGCCCAGAAGGCCCTGCAGGGAAAGCCAGGGGGTCCACATGGTTGCAGGAGGCCGCTGCAAAGGCCATCCCTTGTTGACCGTGTCGACCACTGGACACAGGAGGGGGGAGCGTCTCCCAGGACTGACTCAGCAGGTCCAGAAACCTGTCGCTAGTAGAAAGCGCAGCCCAAACGAGGCTGTGCAGATTTGACAGGAGTGCCAGGATGACAGGCAGCAGCTGCTCCAACTCGGGATCCATGCTGGCAAGTAACAAACGCACGCACACACACAAAAGGGACGCAGGTTCACGTTTCCCGCCATAAAGCAACAGCCAATCGGCAACGAGGAGCGAGTGGGCGTGGAGGTGATCCCGCCCTCCAAGCTCAGCCCCAGCAAGGCAAACTGGGGAGTGGCTGCGGAATCGGCTCTCCTTTGGAGGTTTTTTAAGAACATAGGAACGTAAGAAAGAGCCTGCTGGATCAGACCAGAGTCCATCTAGTCCAGCTCTCTGCTACTCGCAGTGGCCCACCAGGTGCCTTTGGGAGCTCACCTGCAGGAGGTGAAAGCAATGGCCTCCTCCTGCTGCTGCTGCTCCTGAGCACCTGGTCTGCTAAGGCATTTGCAATCTCAGATCAAGGAGGATCAAGATTGGTAGCCAGAGATCGACGTCTCCTCCATAAATCTGTCCAAGCCCTTTTTAAAGCTATCCAGGTTAGTGGCCACCACCACCTCCTGTGGCAGCATATTCCAAACACCAATCACACGTTGCGTGAAGAAGTGTTTCCTTTTATTAGTCCTAATTCTTCCCCCCAGCATTTTCAATGAATGCCCCCTGGTTCTAGTATTGTGAGAAAGAGAGAAAAATATCTCTCTGTCCACATTTTCTACCCCATGCATAATTGTATAGACTTCAATCATATCCCCCCTCAGACGTCTCCTCTCCTAACTAAAGAGTCCCAAACGCTGCAGCCTCTCCTCATAGGGAAGGTGCTCCAGTCCCTCAGTCATCCTCATTGCCCTTCTCTGCACTTTTTCTATCTCTTCGATATGTTCTTATGTTCTTATCCTTTTTGAGATGCGGCGACCAGAACTGAACATGGTACTCCAAGTGCGGTTGCACCACGGCTTTATATAAGGGCATGACAATCCTTGCAGTTTTATTATCAACTCCTTTCCTAATTATCCCCAGCATAGAGAGGCTGGGTTGCCATCTGTCAGGAGTGCTTTGATTGGGTGTTCCTGCATGGCAGGGGGGTGGACTGGATGGCCCTTGGTGGTCTCTTCCAACTCTAGGATTCCATGATTCTGCTTCCCTCAAGATTAATCCGGCACTTCACAAATCAAAAGGGAGAAATTGCCAGGTTCAGGTTGGGAAATGACTGGAGATTTGGAGGACTGGGCCGATGGAAGGCAGGGTCTGGAGAGAGGAGGGGGCACCCTAAAATATCCTGCCACAGACAGCTCCCTCCAACGCAGCTGTAGCCCCTATGTTAACAATGGGATGACCCAGAAAGGGGTGGAGTCTGAAAGAAGCAGAAGGCTGCAGAACTCATGAGGTTGGAGGAAGCGAGGCTACCAGGCTGGGACCTGGATATATTATTATAAGCCAGTGGTGGCGAACCTATGGCACGGGTACCAGAGGTGGCACACAGAGCCCTCTCTGTGGGCGCGCACAGACAGAGGTCCCCCCCCCCCCACATCTAGGCTGGCCTGGGCCGCTGGGCTCGATTATTAGGAGCAGCAGTGGTGTAGGAGGTTAAGAGCTCGTGTATCTAATCTGGAGGAACCGGGTTTGATTCCCAGCTCTGCCGCCTGAGCTGTGGAGGCTTATCTGGGGAATTCAGATTAGCCTGTGCACTCCCACACACGCCAGCTGGGTGACCTTGGGCTAGTCACAGCTTCTCGGAGCTCTCTCAGCCCCACCTACCTCACAGAGTGTTTGTTGTGAGGGGGGAAGGGCAAGGAGATTGTAAGCCCCTTTGAGTCTCCAGCAAGAGAGAAAGGGGGTATATAAATCCAAACTCTTCTTCTTCTAAACCTAAGACCTAGTTTTGGGGAAGCAGTGTAGGTAACCCTGTTAAGCACTGTTAAACCTCACTGATTTTCATGCGAAGAACTAAAGCATGATCCTTTACCTGGGAGTAAGCTCGGTTGCTGGCAATGGGGCTTGCTTCTGAGTAAACCGTCCTAGGGTCATGATTCACTCGCCGGAAGAGTTGCACGGTTGCTTCAGAGCAAAGCCACTGACTACCACCAAGCTTACTCCCGAGTAACGCACGCCTCGGAGCCAACCGTTTTTCTAAACTGAAACCTCAGTATTCAGGTTAAATTGCCGTGTTGGCACTTTGCGATAAATAAGTGGGTTTTGGGTTGCAATTTGGGCACTCGGTCTCGAAAAGGTTCACCATCACTGTTATAAGCCCTTAACACCTTGTTTAAGGTAGGTGCAATGTTGTTGGGAACTAGTGGGCAGGGAGATGTTTATTTATTTATTTATTGCTATATTTTAGATGTTAGAATTTATCATTTCAGGGCTTTTTGGGTGCGAAAGGTGAGAGTTCTTTTGGGGACCTTCATCCTCTGGAATCCACTACGCCAAGTTTCTAGAGATTTCAGGAGCCGTCCAATCGCAGGAAGAAATGGACTCGGCATTACAAGACTGTAAACAGAAGGACCTGAAATGCAACTGAACAGGACTGAGAAGTGTTAATGTTAAATGTTAACATTTCATAAGTGTTGTTTGTTAAGAAAAGTGAACCGTTTTGTTTTAAATTTAGTTGTTGCAGCTCATAAGAACATAACAACGAGCCTGCTGGATCAGACCAGAGTTCCATCTAGTCCAGCACTCTGCTACTCGCAGTGGCCCACCAGGTGTCTTTGGGAGCTCACCTGCAGGAGGTGAAAGCAATGGCCTTCTGCGGCTGCTGCTCCTCCTGACCACCTGGTCTGCTAAGGCGTTTGCAACCTCAGATCAAGGAGGATCAAGATTGGTAGCCATAAATCGACTTCTCCTCCATAAATCTGTCCAAGCCCCTTTTAAAGCTATCCAGGTTAGTGGCCATCACCACCTCCTGTGGCAGCATATTCCAATCACACGTTGCGTGAAGAAGTGTTTCCTTTTATTAGTTCTAATTCTTCCCCCCAGCATTTTCAATGGATGCCCCCTGGTTCTAGTATTCCTTCCAAGTTCTGCCCCACAGAACCCACAAGCTGAGGTTACTCAGCCATTCTCTCCAAGGGAACTGATCTCTGCAGTCCGGAGATCCTTCGTCATTCGGGCTGACTCCAGACCCCCCCCCGAAGTCAGGCAACCGTTAGCTTGCCCCCCCCACACACTTTTCCCCTTCCGCCACCAAACCCACCGCGATTTATTCAAGCAAAGCTTTCCGCTGCAGCCTTTTCCGTCGGCTGGGGGTGGGGGCGGGAGAAGAATTTCTTTTGAAAGTTTAATTTCAAACTGATTTGCATTTTAATAAGCAGAACTCCCCTCCCTCCCCCCTCCCCCCCTCCCCCGGCACTCCTGGGAGGCCCCGGCTCGGAAAAATGAAAAGAGCAAGCCTCGAATGTGAATTGATCAAGAGAAATTATAGCTATTGGGCTTTAATAACCGAGCGAAGGAGGCTCGGCTGTGCACAGGGAGGGGCGAGCAGGATGAGTGCCGAAGGGGGAATAGGTACAGTAGATGAAAATGCAGGGCTAAGCCCCCCAGGTAAGGTTGCCCCCAGGCTACTGGAGTGGTTGTGCTAGAATTCGGGCCAAAGTGGGCAGAACTGGTGCAGTGGTGGGATCCAAAAATTTTAGTAACAGGTTCCCATGGTGGTGGGATTCAAACTGTGGTGTAGCGCCGATGGGGCTGGGGGGGAGCGACTGGGGTGTGGCCGGGCATTCTGGGGGCAGGGCATTCCTGGCAAGGACGCAACTGCTGCGCCGGTCCTTGGGCGGGAAACGAATGCACGCAGGCGCAGGCTGCCACGCACGCCGGTGCACCTCCTGCTAGACTGTTTCCAGTTCTGCGCGCTACTGCTGAGAGGAGGGCCGTCACTAAGGCAAAAATCACGTGGCCAAATCACCCATTAGTAACCCCCTCTCGGCACACACAAATCATTAGTAACCTACTCTCAGGAACCTGTGAAAACCTGCTGGATCCCACCTCTGAACTGGTGGTCCTTGGTTGAAGAAGAAGAAGAGGAGGCGGAGGAGTTTGGATTTATAGCCCCCCTTTCTCTCCTGTAAGGAGACTCAAAGGGGCTTACAATCTCCGTTCCCTCCCCCCGGCCCACAGCAAACACCCTGTCAGGTGGGTGGAGATGAGAGAGTTCTGAGAAAACTGTGACTAGCCCAAGGTCACTCAGCTGGTGCGTGTTGGAGTGCACAAGCAAATCTGGTTCCCCGGATAAGCCTCCACAGCTCAAGTGGCAGAGCGGGGAATCCAACCCGGTTCTCCAGATTAGAGCGCACCTGCTCTTAACCACGACACCATGCTGGATAGGTCTTCTGTGGTTTCTGCATTCCCGGCTTCCCTACGGACCAGACTGAGTTGCCAATCTCCAGGGGGAGCCTGGAGATCTTCTGGAATTATATTGTGCAGGCAGCACTTCTCCTGGACATAAGGTTGCCAATCTCCAGGTGGGGGCTGGAGACTGCCCGCCATTACGACTTATCACCGGGTGACAGAGAGCCATTTAATAGTGCATGTCACTCGGTGATCAGCCATAATGGCAGGCAGTCTCCAGGCACCCCCTGGAAATTGGCAACCTTATCTCCAGGAGGATCCACAAGAATCACAGCTTATCTGTAGACTACAGAGGTCAGTTTCCCTGGAGAAAGTGGATGAAGAAGAAGAAGAAAAGGAGGAGGAGGAGGAGGGTGTGTTTCATGGTACGGTGCCCCACTGGGGTCCTTGGCCTCCTCAGACTCCACCCGCAAATATCCAGGAGTTTCTCAACCTGGGTCTGGCAACCCTTCCCAGTGGCGGAGCTACAAGGAGGCGGGGAGGTGCGCCGTGCACCGGGCGCTCACCTGGGCGGGCATGTAAAATTGCCCCAAGCCCCTCCCCCTTCCCCCCTTCCCCCCACAGCGCCCCCCCACCCCCTTCCCACACTTACCTTAGTTCCTTTCCTTTTCCTAGAACTTTTTTCAGGCTGGAAAAAAAGGCCTGTTCACCGTACAGGCTAAAAACGGCCTGAGGAACTACAGCTCCCAGGAGACCTTGGGGCTCACAAGGGTCGTTTCCCCACTTACCATCGACCACCCTTTGCTGCTCGCTACTCTCAGCGCGCGTCATTTCTGGCGCGCTCCCGGGCTTCCCCACGACCCTCTGCGCGGGGTCATCAAAAGGCGCTGTTTTGAGGAGCGCCAGGAATGACGCGCGCTGAGGGGGCATGAGAGCGGCAGCGTCGGGGCGGCTGCGTTGTCGCCGCCCCTGTAGTGGGGAGTGCCGTGGGACCCCGTGCTACTTGGCGAGAGTAGCGCGCAGCAGATGGTAAGTGGGGAAACTACCAAGGTCTCCTGGGAAGTATAGTTCCCACCAGGCTGTTTTTCAGCCTGAACTGCGAATAGGCCCTTTTTTTCCAGCCTGAAAAAGTTCTAGGAAAAGGAAAGAAACTAAGGTAAGCGTGGGAAGGGGGGGGGGGCGCCACAGGGGGGCCATGGGGGGGCGGAAAATATAGACTGTGCAACAGGCGCAGTTTGGCCCTTTGACCCTACCCTCCTACCCCCACCAGTGCCGGGGGGGGGAACTGGCCACCCTAGGCAGAATCGGGCTAGGTGAGTCTTGGGGTTCAGACTCCCCCTGTTCTAATAGTAGATCATTCCTCTCGTCAATGTGTGCAAGTATTCTTTGGCACGGCCCCCCTGCCCCCTCCCCCAGACAAGTGTTCCTTTCTGGAAAGAATATGGGTCAGCAGCGGGAAAGCAGAATCAATACTCTATGGCCCGGAGCTGCCTGCAGGTGGCATGCACTTTACCTCCAGGCCGGGACAGGTGCTTCCTCGCCCGGCTTCCCTGCACGTGCTGCAGTCCAAAGGTGTGTGTGTGGGGGGGGGGGTTTCCCCCCTGTCTACAAAGGTCCACATCTGTGCCTACAGATGCCAGCTTGAGATTCCAAGCGGGAACCTGGAATTTACAGCTCGTCTCCAGACTATGGAGATGTGTTCCCCTGGAGCACAGGTGTCAAACTTGCGGCCCTCCATATGTCATGGACTACAGTTCCCATCATCCCCTGCCAGCATCATGCTGGCAGGGGATGATGGGAACTGTAGTCCGTGACATCTGGAGGGCCGCGAGTTTGACACCTATGCCCTGGAAGAAAGGGATGCTTTGAAAGGTGGAACTATGCCCCACTGCCAATCTAACCTCCAATGTCCAATCAGAAGCAATGCTATGCAGAAGAAGAAGAATCATAGAATCATAGAGTTGGAAGAAGAGACCCCCAAGGGCCATCAAGTCCAACCCCCTGCCATGCAGGAACACACAATCAAAGCACTCCTGACATATGTCCATTCAGCCTCTCTTTAAAAAAACCCAAAGAAGGAGACTCCACCACTCTCCGAGGTAGTGCATTCCACTGTCCAACAGCCCTGACTGTCAGGAGGTTTTCCCTGATGTTTAGGTGGAATCTCTTTTCCTTCACCTTGAACCCATTACTTCTTGAATTGCGGTGCCCAGCACTGTACACAATATTCCAGGTGAGGTGTAACCAATGTCGAATAGATAGGTACACTTACATCCCTCTATCTATTCTCGACACTATACTCCTCTTGACACAGCCCAGAATCACATTGGCTTTCTTGGCTGCTGCATCACACTACTGACTCATGTTCAGTTTGTAATCTACTACGGTAAGGCTCCCAGATCCCTTTCTCATGTAGTGTTGTCAAGCCAGGTGTCATCCGTCCTATATCTGTGCATCTCATTTTTCATTACCTAAGTGTAGTCCTTTGCATTTATCTCTGTTGAAATTCATTTTGTTTGTTTTGGCCCAGCTCTCTAATCTGTCCAGGTCATTTTGAATTCTGACTCTGTCCTCTGGGATATTAGAAGAAGAAGAAGAAGAAGAAGAAGAAGAAGAAGAAGAAGAAGAGGAGGAGGAGGAGGAGGAGGAGGAGGAGGAGGAGGAGGAGTTGTTATTGCTGTTGTCTGGAGAGAAGGAGATGCCACTGCCCAACCACGCTGACCATAAGAACATAAGAACTAGCCAGCTGGATCAGACCAGAGTCCATCTAGTCCAGCACTCTGCTACTCGCAGTGGCCCACCAGGTGCCTTTGGCAGCTCACCTGCAGGATGTGAAAGCAAGGGCCTCCTGCTGCTGCTGCTGCTCCTGAGCACCTGGTCTGCTAAGGCATTTGCAATCTCCGATCAAGGAGGATCAAGATGGGTAGCCATAGATTGACTTCTCCTCCATAAATCTGTCCGAGCCCTTTTTAAAGCTATCCAGTTGAGTGGCCATCACCGCCTCCTGTGGCAGCATATTCCAAACATCAATCACACGTGGCGTGAAGAAGTGTTTCCTTTTATTAGTCCTAATTCTTCCCCCCAGCATTTTCAATGGATGCCCCCTGGTTCTAGGGTTGTGAGAAAGAGAGAAAAGAGAAAGAGAAAGAAAAATGTACCTTTCTCTTCCTAGTGTTCTGGTGGAATCTCTTTTCCTTCACCTTGAACCCATCACTCCTGGTCCCAGTCTCTGGAGCAGCAGAAAACAAGCTTGCTCCCTCACCAACATGGCATCCCTTCAGATATCTAAACATGGCTATCATGTCGCCTCTTAACCTTCTCTTCACCAAATTAAACATCCCCAGCTCCCTCAGCCTCTCCTTGTAGGGCATGGATTCCAGACCTTTCCCCATTTTGGTTGCTCTCCTTATCTTCCTGAGGGTCAGGGCTGTGGGACAGTGGAAGACGCTGCCTTGGAGTGTGGTGGAGTCTCCTTCTCTGCAGGTTTTTAAACAGCTGGGGGGTCAGCTGTTGGAAGGGCTTTGGTGGTGTGTTCCTGCATGGCAGGGGGTGGGACTGGATGGCCATTCTAACCTCTTCCAACTTTAGGATTCTATGGGGCTTTCCCCACTACAGAAGGGAGCTAAGATCGACTCGGTTCCCTTCAGTGGAGGGCGATTCCGGGCTGTCCCCACAGCAATTGAGTTGCCCCCTTGGAACCTAGCTAAGTGGAAGGGATCACCTCGTGCCTGTTTCGGCTCCTCGCATCGCATTGATTGGCGCCAGGTTACGCAAGGGAAATGGGAGCGTTCTTTACAGTTTTTTTACAGTTTCATTAGCAGGGTCTTCAAACTATGGCCCTCCAGATGTTCGTGGACTACAATTCCCATCAGCCCCTGCCAGCATGGCTAAGTGGCAGGGCTGATGGGAATTGTAGTTCATGAACATCTGGGGCCATACCACACCCCTGGTTTACAGTTATCGCGATTCTGCCCGGCCACGACTCCTCGTTCGCATGCCACAAAAGCTGCCCGCGATTGGTGGAGCGGATGAGGTGTCGTTTCGATGTTTCCCCACCACAAAGCGGTAATCGAATCCTTGTTTCGGCAGAAAAGTGTAGTTCATAACTGTGACAAGGATGTTGCAGTTCTGAGGGGCGGAACTAGACAAAACAAGGTTGAGCTCGGTGGCAGTGGGGATTCACTGAGGCAAACCTAGGTAGAAACCAGTTCAACTCTGTCAGTGGGGAAAACCCCTGTGATTCAAACACAGTTCACCAGATCATGTGCTGCTCAGATGCAGAAGTAAGGAACCAGACTCAGTTCTCCTGATAAGAGGCCACTGATCTTAACCACGACATCCGTTCACCCGTTCAACACTTTGGCGGGCGGCAGAAGCTGTCAGTGGGGAGCTCCCAAAGGCCACTGCGAGTAGCAGAGAGCTGGACTAGATGGACTCTGGTCTGATCCAGCTGGCTCGTTCTTATGTTCTTATGTCCTCTGAGTCTCCATTGAGAAGGAAAGCTGGGAATAAACATCTCAAAAAATAACAACAGAAGTGCAAAGCCGCAATTAGCTCCAGGGAGGAGCGGCAGGCGGGTTCCAAAACAGCAAATTGGTGTAAACAACAGATCTTAATCGGGAGATCTCAATCGGCGCTCTCTCTTGCGTCAGGCCGAGCAGAGCCTTCAAGACGGCGACTCGTGCCTCAGCTGCCATTTCGCCAGCTGCAAAACAGCGACGTTCGGGTGGGACTCATAGTTAGGATAATCCGGTAACAGGACAACAAGCTAGGGAAAGGGCGGTTATTTTGGGAGCGTGCCTTCAGACCAAAGAACAAAACATTTTTGCTTGGGAATTATGCGGCTTGGTCTCTGGGTACGCGCATTCTCAGCCAGGCACCCAAACAGGTTCATTTAATAGAATCATAGAGTTGGAAGAGACCCCAAGGGCCATTGGGTCCAACTTCTAATCTGGGGAACTGGGTTTGAGTCCCCGCTCTGCCACTTGAGCTGTGGAGGCTTAACTGGTGAACCAGATTAGCTTGTGCACTCCAACACATGCCAGCTAGGTGATCTTGGGCTAGTCACGGTTCTTCGGAGCTCTCTCAGCTCCACTTGTTGGGGTGGGGGAGGGAGGGAAAGGAGATTGTAAACCCCTTTGATTCTCCTACAGGAGAGAAAGGGGGATATAAATCCAAACTCCAGTGGCGTAGGAGCAGCAGTGGCGTAGGAGGTTGAGCTCGTGTATCTAATCTGGAGGAGCCGGGTTTGATTCCCAGCTCTGCCGCCTGAGCTGTGGAGGCTTATCTGGGGAATTCAGATTAGCCTGTGCACTCCCACACATGCCAGCTGGGTGACCTTGGGCTAGTCACAGCTTCTTGGAGCTCTCTCAGCCCCACCCACCTCACAGGGTGTTTGTTGTGAGGGGGGAAGGCAAGGAGATTGTCAGCCTTTGAGTCTCCTGCAGGAGAAAGGGGATATAAATCCAAACTCCTCCTCCTCCTCCTCCTCCTCCTCCTCTTCTTCTTCTTCTTCTCCTTCTCCTTCTCCTTCTCCTTCTCCTTCTCCTCCTCCTCCTCCTCCTCCACTACTACTACTGCTACTGCTACTGCTACTATTACTATTACTAGTACTACTACCTGGCTACATCCTCTCTGCCTCTGTCTCCGCAAACCCTCCGCTTTAAAGGCAGACAGTCTACACAACACTCACGGTACCCCCAGCTGCTGCAAGCCCTCTTTGTTCTCTCTTACTCCTTTGTGTCGCTTTGTGACTGTTTGTGCCGGGAGGAGGGTAGCGACACAACTCTTCCTTTTCGAGCTTCTCCAACCGTTTCCTTTCTCGGGGGCACTTCCATCAGTGAAAATCTAAGCGGGGAAGAAAAATCCACAAGACCTCATTTGCCTGCGCACGAAACCAGCAAGCGGCTCCTCCAACGCACGCAAAAAGGTAGTCGGCCTTTTAAGCCACGGGGCAGCGGGGACTTTACAGGCTGCTTTGAAAAGCGGCTGGAGAATTTTGGCAGGCAACGGCTTCTCTGTGATGGTGCCGACGGGTTCTACCTGTTGAGCTTCTGCCTGCCGTGACGCTGTGCAATGAAAAGGAAGCATTTTTCCATAGATTTAGGCAATCAGTGCCTTTGTGCGTCCGCACACCAACCCGACCCCCATCTTGAGCTTATTTGCATAGGCTTAGCAACCAACAGTCTCCAAAGGAAAGGAAAGGAAAGGAAATTGTTTTGAGCTCTGTAAGAAACAAAGATGGCTAATAAATGTTTTACATCAGTCAATCAATCAATCAATGCTCAGCTGACCTATTATTATTATTATTATTATTATTATTATTATTATTATTATTATTATTATTACTATTACTATTACTATTACTATTACTATTACTATTACTATTACTATTACTATTACTATTATTATTATTATTATTATTATTATTATTATTATTATTATTATTATTATTATTATTATACACATAACAACACAGTACAAGTGTCTGGAATTCATCTCTGAATATGAATTCCAGACACTTGTGCTGTGTTGTTATGTGTATAATAATAATAATAATAATAATAATAATAATAATAGTAATAATAGTAATAGTAATAGTAATAGTAATAGTAATAGTAATAGTAATAGTAATAGTAATAGTAATAGTAATAATAATAATAGGTCAGCTGAGCATTGATTGATTGATCGATCGATCGATCGGTTGACTGATTGATGTAAAACATTTATTAGCCATCTTTGTTGTTGTTGTTGTTGTTGTTGTTGTTGTTGTTGTTGTTGTTGTTATTATTATTTCTTAATTTTGTATGCCGGTTCACATCATGTAAGTACAGCACGATTTAAAACATCAACAATGTACAATATAAGAACTTACGGCTCTACTAGAATTAAAACAACTAACCCCGCCCCCCCATAAAACACAGCGTTCCAATGTACAGTTCCTTGCATCCAGTCACTAAACCCTCCCCTGGTAGGGGGTGGTAGGTCCCTCAGATGTTATGGGGACCACCCGAACGGGGACTATTGAATAGCAGGAGATCGCCAGCTACCACCTGGAAGATTAAGACCAAGGTAATTACACCAATGCGTACTGTCATGCCCCCACAAAGGCTTTTGTTATTTCCCCTTTAAGCTTCACTTTCCCCATAGTTAGCATGGTTTTAGTTCATCGTTAGGTCTTCTAAGGGAGGGTATTTTAGTTAGCCCCTGTCCCTTTAAGACATTTTCCCAAGGGGCAGCCTCCCTTCTTTACCCAACAATCCCCTGTTTCAGCTAGCCAGTCAGTCAGAGCGAGGTGCCAAGGGTAGCTGGAGACTGGAATATCCGTGACGTGTATGGTGGTCCATAGAGCACAAGTTAAGGCTAACAGCAAGCAGAATCAGACAAAGACTGAAAGAATTAAAAGGAAGCAAGACACAGCAGACTTTCTTGAAAGCAACCAAGAGAAGACACAGTTTACAGCTTCAAACCTGCTCAAGACAAGCAAGTACTCTGACTTAGATAGACCCAAGGGATAGACTCAAGATAGGGTCTTAGATAGACCCAAGTTAGGGTCTTAGAGTCTCCTGCAGGAGAGAAAGGGGGGATATAAATCTAAACTACTACTACTACTACTACTACTACTACTACTACTACTACTACTACTTCTTCTTCTTCTTCTTCTTCTTCTTCTTCTTCTTCTTCTTCTTCTTCTTCTTCTTCTTCTTCATTCTCTTAAGTAATAAACCTATTGTAAGAACGGTTGAACCTGGCTTGTGTCTCCCGCACTCCGTCTTAGCCAAGTACAGGGCACCAAAAACAGATTCACTTGGGGGGAAGAACACGTACTTATACTCACAGAATGAGTAATATTTAAACCAACGATAAATTGGAACACAATTCTATCTTCGTTCTCTCAGTAATGAGAGCACAATTCTATCTTTGTTCTCTCGGTAACAAATTAACTCAAAGCATTATTAATATAATTCAACAGGTAAGCATGTAGGCTACTTGGCTGTAAAATCTCCGGATTTGGTTTTTTATTTCAATGATTCTTTTTTTAAGCTGTTACAATTCATTTAAGGTTTTTTTCTTTCTCCTCTAGGAGTACACCTAGTTTCTTCAAGTTAATATTGCCTAATTTTCACTCCAAAATGCTCATCTTCTATAGAAGTCAAAACAGAATAAGGGTTAAGTATAGCCCTTTAACTGCAGAAGAAGGAGGAGAAGAAGAAGAAGAAGAGGAAGGAGAAGAAGAAGGAGAAGGAGAAGAAGGAGGAGGAGGAGGAGGAGGAGGAAGAGGAGGAGGAGGAGAAGGAGAAGGAGGAGAAGGAGAAGAAGAACAAAGAAGAAGAAGGAGGAGGAGGAGGAGGAGGAGGAGGAGGAGGAGGAGGCCTCAGCTTCTGTGCCCTGTTGTTGGACCTCCAGAGGAACTGGTTGGCCACTGTGTGAGTCAAGATGCGGGTCTATTTGGGTCCCTGGTCTGATCCAGCAGGGTTCTTCTGATGTTCTTCTAAGAAGAAGGCCTCTGCTTCTGTGCCCTGTTGTTGGACCTCCAGAGGAACTGGCTGGCAGGGGCTGATGGGAATTGTAGTCCATAACATCTGGAGTGCCAAAGGTTCGCCACCACGGCATTAAGATCAAATTGGCATCACGATCACTCGTTCTGTGAGTATAAGTACGCGTTGGTGTAATTACTTTGGTCTTCACCTGTTGAACACCTGCCTTGATCACTGTGGTGGAACCTACCTGGAAGATGGCAATCCTACTTTCCTTCCTGAGGAAATCTGCACCTGTTGAAGTTCGGCCTGTCCAGCAGCTGCCAAAGATGAAGCGGGAGCGGGGGAAAGAGCCTTCCCGCCCTCCCCACTTCATCCCACCGTGACTTTCCATCAGAACAGCTGGAAGGCCCGCCATCTCCGTGCTTGCATGCCAGGCACGGTGAGAATCCTCCTCTGCACCAGATGTTTTCTGTCTAAAACAGCTCCACAATCAGTGCTGAAAATAGCCAAGAACAGCACATTTCAGGTGTTCCTGGAATAGATAATTTCTCTCTCTCTCTCTCTCTTTTGCTGTTCAGTCTGGCAAACAAAAGGGAAGGAGGTGAAGAGAGACGGTTGCTAACTAGCCTCTGGAAGTGCCACCACGCTTCTAAAGAGCCACTCGTGTGGTTACTCCAGGTATCCATACTGGTGACATTTTTTTGCATATTTGGTTGGAGGGGATTCCGCTCCCCATTTTCAGTCTCCAAATGATTGACATGAGAAGAGTCCTGCTGGATCAGACCAACCAAGGGTCCATCTAAGCCCGCATCTTGTCTCACACAGTGGCCAACCAGTTCCTCTGGAGGTCCAACAACAGGGCACAGAGGCTGAGGCCTTCTTCTTAGAAGAACATCAGAAGAGCCCTGCTGGATCAGACCAGTGAAGGTCCATCTAGTCCAGCATCCCGTCTCACACAGTGGCCAACCAGTTCCTCTGGAGGTCGAACAACAGGGTTTAGAGACTAAGGCCTTCTCCTTAGAAAAACATCAGAAGAGCCCTGCTGGATCAGACCACTGAAGGTCCATCTAGTCCAGCATCTAGCCTCACACAGTAGCCAGCCAGTTCCTCTGGAGGTCGAACAACAGGGCACAGAGGCTGAGGCCTTCTTCTTAGAAAGAACATCCAGAAGAGCCCTGCTGAAAGGACTCAGACCTCAGTGAGGGTCCCATCTAGTCCCAGCATCCTGCCTCACAAGCCAATACAGTGGCCAAATCCCCATTTGGTTCCTTTGGAGGGGCCAACAGCAGGGAGACACAGAGGAGGCTGGAGGCCTTCTCCTTAAGAAGAGACATCCAGAAGAGCCCCTGCTGGATCAGACCAGTGAGGGTCCATCTAGTCCCAGCATCCCATCTCAGAACAGTGGCCAACCAGCTGGTTCCCTCTGGGAGTAGTCGAACAACAGGGTTTAGAGACTAAGGCCTTCTCCTTAGAAAAACATCAGAAGAGCCCTGCTGGATCAGACCACTGAAGGTCCATCTAGTCCAGCATCTAGCCTCACACAGTAGCCAGCCAGTTCCTCTGGAGGTCGAACAACAGGGCTTAGAGACTGAGGCCTTCTCCTTGGAAGAACATCAGAAGAGCCCTGCTGGATCAGACCAGTCAGGGTCCATCTAGTCCAGCATCCCATCTCACACAGAGGCCAACAAGTTTCTCTGGAGGTCCAACAACAGGGCACAGAGGCTGAGGCCTTCTCCTTAGAAGAACATCAGAAGAGCCCTGCCAGATCAGACCAGAGAAGGTCCATCCAGTCCAACATCCCATCTCAGACAGTGGCCAACCAGTTCCTCTGGAGGTCCAACAATAGGGTGTAGAGGCCTAGGCCTTCTCCTGATGCTGCCTCCTGGCCCTGGTAGTCAGAGGTTGACTGAACATAGATGTTCCTTTTAGTGACCATGTCTAGTAACCACCGATAGACCTCTCCTCCATGAATCTGCCTAATCCCCTTTCAAAGTTGTCCCGGCCTGTGGTCATCCACGACATTCTCTGGAAGCAAATTTCACATTCTAATCGCTGCCTGGGCAAAGACGTGTCACATACAGAAAGCCAGCGTGGCGTAACAGAGCGTCAGACTAGGACCCGGGCTGGAGTCCCCAACCTTTTCGAGCCTTTGGGAACCATTGGCGGGGGCAGCCACAAAATGGCTGCCACAAAATGGCCGCCACAGGAAGGACAGCCAGCCACAAAATGGCTGCTGCAGCTTTCTTGCGGTCACACAGTGAAGATCCTTGCATGGGGGTGGCAGCTGATGCCAATTCAACGTTTTTTTTAAAGAATCTGTTCTGCCAAGCAAATCTTCAATGGCCAATCAGAAGCAAGAGGTGCACGTGGCTCCACCCACTTTCTAAAAAGGTGTGGTTGGCACCTGGGGCTCTCCCATTATATCGATCTCCAGAGAATCGAAATCAGTTGCTCCAGAGAAAATAGCTATTTTGGATTCCAGACTCGATGGCCATGTACCCCACTGAGACCTCTCCCCTCCGCGAGCCCCGCCCTCCTCAGCCTCCAACCCCCAAGCCTCCAGGTATATCCCAACCTGGAGGGGGCAACCCTAGCTATACCTTTACTCCGGTTGCTGAGCGAATGTGGCACCTGTAAAAAAATGGTAAGGAGGGCTGTGTTGAGCATGTGCAAAGCGTCCTCCTTGGCAAATACAGAGTCAGAGGGATTCCAGAATAGCTGAGGAAGAGGGAGTAACCCCTAGTGGTTAGAACTGGGTGCTCCTGGGTCCCTTTCTCAGCCTCGCTTTGGGGGTCCTGCCACCCCTCTCCTGCGCAAGAGCTGCGGTCTAGCGTGTGCCCAGCTGTTCGCATTCTTTGCCAATAGAGCCGGCAGCAGCTCAAGCGGTTATGCGCAGGCACATGTACCCTACCTCAAAAAAGGCCTGGTCTGCCAGCACCAGTTAGCAGCGGGCAGAGCTGGATCGGATGAGTTGAGTGGGCCCACAAGCTGGCCTTGCTTTCATCCTGGAAGGCCGTGGCAGCGATGAGGGCTGGCACGCCGCGGGTTTCAGCACAAGCGCTCCCGGCTAATGAGGCATGAACTCATTATCTGGCTGAGTTTCGACAAGCGGAGGGAGGACCACGTCTCGTTTTTGTTGCTGGCCAAGCAAAAGAGAGGAGGAGGAGGAGGAGGAGGAGGAGGAGGTGGAGGAGGAGGAGAAGAAAAAGAATTTGGATTTATATCCCCCCTTTCTCTCCTGCAGGAGACTCAAAGGGGCTTACAATCTCCTTGCCCTTCCCCCCTCACAACAAACACCCTGTGAGGTAGGTGGGGCTGAGAGAGCTCTGAGATGCTGTGACTAGCCCAAGGTCACCCAGCTGGCGTGTGTGGGAGTGCACAGGCTAATCTGAATTCCCCAGATAAGCCTCCACAGCTCAGGCGGCTGAGCTGGGAATCAAACCCGGTTCCTCCAGATTAGATATATGAGCTCTTAACCTCCTACGCCACTGCTGCTCCTACTTTTGGGGAAGCAGTGTAGGTAACTCTGTTAAGTGCTGTTAAACCCCACTGGTTTTTAAGCAAAGAACTAAATCCTTCACCTGGGAGTAAGCTCGGTTGCTGGCAATGGGGCTTGCTTCTGAGTAAACCCTCCTAGGGTCGTGATTCACCCATTGGAAGAGATGCACGGTTGCTTCAAAGCAAAGCCACCGACTACCACCAAGCTTACTCTCAAGTAACACACGCCTCGGAGCCAACCGTTTTTTCTAAACTAAAACCTCAGTATTCAGGTTAAATTGCCGGGTTGGCACTTTGCGATAAATAAGTGGGTTTTGGGTTGCAGTTTGGGCACTCGGTCTCGAAAAGGTTCGCTATCACTGGTCTAGGCGGTCCAGAGGAAACAGGCTCCCGGCCCCTTGGGTGGCACCAGGGTTCCCATCCAGTGTGGTCCTGGGATGAAATTGCTGGACAAGGGTCTGAGAGACCCGGGTTCGAATTCTCACTCCACCTTGTTGCGCCACCTCGGGCCAGTTGCTCTGTCTCTCAGCGCAGCCTACCTTGCTGGGTTGTTGTGAGAACAAAATGGCGAAGGGAAAACGAGGGATGTTTACCCAAGCATGCTAAAAATGCCTGGCATAATCAGTTTTGGGGTGACTAGTGCTCAGGGATTAATTTCCTTTTTTCTGAGAGGCGAACATTAGTTCTCTACTAGATATTTTGCAAATACAGGATTTTGTAATGCGTGGAAGCGGCTCCCCATATCCTCCTGAGCTCCCTTGAAAAGGCATGAGTTTAACAGCAACTTTCCCTCACTTATCCAGAGGAATCCCTGCTAAAATGCATTTGCATTGATTTTTCGATATCCCACTCTTCTCCCAGTTGAGACTCAAAGCAGTTTTTAGAACGTTAGCTTTTTGTTGGATTTCTATTAGCTTACGTTCTTTTCGCTTCTCGATTTCGATTCGCTTCTTTCTGATTACGTTACGTTTCTTTTCTTCCTTTCTTTCTTCTCTCAGCCTTCCGCTTCTTTCTATTTCTTCCTTTCTCAAAGTTCCTTCCTTCCTTCCTTCCTTCCTTCCTTCCTTCCTTCCTTCCTTCCTTCCTTCCTTCCTTCCTTCCTTCCTTCCTTCCTTCCTTCCTTCCTTCCTTCCTTCCTTCCTTCCTTCCTTCCTTCCTTCCTTCCTTCCTTCCTTCCTCATCAAAGTTTCTTTCTTTCTTTCTTTCTTTCTTTCTTTCTTTCTTTCTTTCTTTCTTTCTTTCTTTCTTTCTTTCTTTCTAAAATTATGTATACATAGAATGGGCCCAGAGGGGCTCACAACAGAAACCAAACATCGAAATTACACAATACACACAACAAACCTAACTAAACAACAAACCATTAACTAGCTAACAACAACAACAGGCGACTGGTAAACAATACCTCGTCCTCCTAACTTTTTTGTAACAACAGTCCTGAAAGATAGGCCCAACTGAAAGTTTGTGACAGGCCCATGGTCACCCAGTGGTAGAAGTGGGGATTCGAACCTGAGCCTCCCTGCATTTTAGTCCGCCATTCTACCCACTGTATCACTACTGGCTCTCATGCCACGCTGGAGCAGCAGTGGCGTAGGAGGTTAAGAGCTCGTGTATCTAATCTGGAGGAACCGGGTTTGATTCCCCGCTCTGCCGCCTGAGCTGTGGAGGCTTATCTGGGGAATTCAGATTAGCCTGTGCACTCCCACACACGCCAGCTGGGTGACCTTGGGCTAGTCACAGCTTCTCGGAGCTCTCTCAGCCCCACCTACCTCACAGGGTGTTTGTTGTGAGTGGGAAGGGCAAGGAGATTGTAAATCCCTTTGAGTCTCCTGCAGGAGAGAAAGGGGGGATATACATCCAAATTCTTCTTCTTCTTCTTCCCTGGGCAAAGTCTTCTACCAAGTGCTCTCCCCCCGGAGATGGCCGTTCTGACCTGAATGCGAGCTTCCACCACCACCTGGCACGGCCGGAGTGCTTTCAGGGGGTCTCGGCGCCCGGCTTCCTGCTTGGCGCATCTGCCGTGACCTTGAATGAAGACAACCTCAGCCATCCGTCACTCCCCCCCAGCACCCAATCTCTGCCTCTGATCTCCCTCCCAGCGTCTGCTCCCAGCCGACATGAAAGGTGGCAATTATCTCCGGCCGCCAGAACTTCTGAGCGATGCCATCGCATGTCGGCCAGGCAAGCTGTGAAGGGTGCCGGGGCTGATTGATTGAAAGGACGGCGCTGGAGACACCTTGAGCGGGGAGCCGGCAGCCGAGACAGATCTGTCATTTCTCCAACCTGCTAGGTTTTCAAAAGGAACGGCTAAATTCAGGCCCTGGGATCCTTCTTGGAAATAACAGCTCAATTGGAGCCCGGAAGCACCGCACAGCAACAAGCTTTTCGGAGTAGGAGCTTTCAAGAGTCACAGCTCCAGTGTGTTGTCTGTAGGAGCAGCAGTAGCATAGTGGTTAAGAGCAGGTGTACTCTAATGTGGAGGAAACGCGTTTGATTCCCAGCTCTGCCGCTTGAGCTGTGGAGGCTTATCTGGGGGACCAGATTAGCTTGTGCACTCCAACACATTCCAGCTGGGGGACCTTGGGCAAGTCACAGTTCTTTGGAGCTCTCTCAGCCCCACCCACCTGTTGGTGCTGGGTGTAGTGGTTAAGAGCAGGGGGATTCTAATCTGGAGAACCGGGTTTGATTCCTCACTCCTCCACCTAAGTGGCAGTGGCTTATCTGGTGAACCAGATGTGTTTCCGCACTCCTACATTCCTGCTTGGGCTAGTCACAGTTCTCTCAGAACTCTCTCAGCACCACCTGCCTCACAAGGTGTCTGTTGTGGGGAGAGGAAGGGAAAGGAGCTTGTAAACCTTACAGAAGAGAAGGGAGAGAGGAGGTATAAATCCAAACCGTTATTCGGATGAATGGCTGTGATGGAATCACCTTAGGGCACAGGTGTCAAACTTGCGGCCCTCCAGATGTTATGGACTATAGTTCTCATCATCCCCTGCTGGCTGGGGATGATGGGAACTGTAGTCCATAACATCTGGAGGGCCGCGAGTTTGACACTTATACCTTAGGGGAGGACGAGAGAGGTTACCTGGCCCCCATCGTTCAGCCAGGCACACTATAGGCTGCAGGAAAAATACAGCTTCCAACTTCATTCCCCCACCCTTCAATTCCCAATTGAGAGCCAGTGTGGTATATAGAGGTTAAGAACAGGTGGATTCTCATCTGGAGAACCGGGTTTGATTCCCCACTCCTCCACCAGAGCGGCAGAGGCTTATCTGGTGAACCAGATGTGTTTCCGCACTCCTACATTTCTGCTGGGTGACGTTGGGCCGGTCACAGTTCTCTCCGAACTCTCTCAGCCCCTCCTGCCTCACAAGGTGTCTGTTGTGGGGAGAGGAAGGGAAAGGAGCTTGTCGGCCACCTTGAGTCTCCTTACAGGGGAGAAAGGTAGGGTATAAATCCAAACCCTTCTTCTTTGATACTCAAGATGAAGATTCAAAGTCTCTGGGGAAACTCTATTTGGTGTGGAGCAGCGTCTTGACCTGCTGCCAGTTACTCAATCAACCAACCAACCTTAATTGGTTTAAATATATCAACAAAATAAATATCAGTCACAGCACATTATTGCCTCTATACATTAGTGTTGGCAAGTATGGTCTCGTTCGAGGCATCTTGAATCCTCAAGCAGTTAACAAGAACTGTGCTACCACCATCATTATTTGAGGATACTGGTCGGCTGAAAGAAAAGATACTCGTTTCTTACTGGGCATCCAGAGGTGGGATCCAGCAGGTTCTCACCAGTTCCCGAGAGTGGGTCACTAATTCTTTGTGTGTGCCGAGAGGGGGTTACTAATTGGGTCCGCTTTTCCGTTAGAAATTCCATTAGGTCCAAAAATCATAAAGTCCTGTTGTTTCCTATGTGGCTGGTTAGCGAAGGTAGAAAACGGGATCATTCTCCCTATTGGGCTGTTTTCAAAACATGTTTTAGAAATATGGTAAAGTTCCTCATTTGAGGAAAGTCTCCTTCTTTTGATTTCTAGAAACAAAATTAAATATTTGAAAGTATTAAGTATCTGACAGGCAGTCAATTAGAGGAGAAGTAGTTGTTTCTGTTGACAGTAGATGATAGGACTTGCTGTAATGAGTTTAAATTATGGACAGAAAGATACCATCTGGAAATTAGGAACTTTTTTTTTTACAGTAAGAGTTTTTACAGTAACAGAGAAATTATTAATGCCCCGCCCCCGGAATGCCCGGCTACGCCCCCGTTGTGCCCCGCCCAGCCCCATTGGCGCTACGCCACTGTTTGAATCCCACCACCGTGGGAACCTGTTACTAAAATGTTTGGATCCCACCACTGTGGACATCCTCAGGCCGTTCATTAGTAAGTAACAGTTCAGTAAGAGTTTTCTGCAGGGGGGAATAAAAATCACAATGCAGCGACACACACACACCTGTTTCAAGTTGTCTCTGCGAATGGGAGCTGTGTCTTTTGCTGCAAGGAACGTTCATATATCTGCTCCAGAGGATTGCTGTCGGAAGGATGTTTAGCCATGACAACGTAAAGGACCGTCATAACTGCGGGGATGTTAGATGGGAAAAATAGGCAGGTAAAACTCCGTAGGTGGGAGTTACGCCATGTTCCAGCACAGTGTCAACAATACACAATTTGCACAAAAAATTGCTTGCAGTCCAAAGACTGAGAACTCTAATCATTTTCCTACTATTAATGCGAACCAGGTCTACTATGGGGCTATAGTACAAAGCAGTGGTGGGATCCAAAAATTTTAGGAACAGGTTCCCATGGTGGTGGGATTCAAACTGTGGCGTAGCGCCAATGGGGCTGGGCAGGGCACGACGGGGGCGTGGACGGACATTCCAGGGGCAGGGCATTGCTGGGCGGGGCTGTGGCAAGGACGCAGCCGCTGCGCCAGTCCTTGGGCGGGAAACGAATGCACGCAGGCGCAGGCTGCCACGCACGCCGGTGCACCTTCCTGCTAGACTGTTTCAAGTTCTGCGCGCTACTGCTGAGAGGAGGGGCGTCACTAAGGCAAAAACCACGTGGCAAAACCACCAATTAGTAACCCCCTCTCGGCACACACAAATAATTAGTAACCTACTCTCGGGAACCTGTGAGAACCTGCTGGATCCCACCTCTGGTACAAAGACCCCTACACCATATAGTACAAAGGATATGTAAAGGCCCCTTTAGTAAACTGTTATTCAGTGTTTACTAACTAGTAAACTGTTACTTAGTCTTTGGACTGCTGGCCATTTTTTGTACAAATTGTGTATTCTTGATGCTTTGGCTGCACAACTCCCTTTTCTTAACTGTGTACAAAAAAAGTTCCAACAGAGAACAGACCCTGCGTGCCAATGAGTCCAGGGTTCGCCTCTTGAAATGATTTCGTGAATGACTTGTTTGGACCGCTTAGCCGCTCTTTAGTTTCTAGAAAGCTTAACCCAGTTTCTCGACAAAGAGTTGCACAAGCAACCCAATTAGGGGTTCCCAAAAGATGACAAAAGAAAGCTGATTAGATTTTGTTCAAATCTCAAGTCGAGAACATTTATCCAAATAGGAATTCAATAGGACAACGGGGAAAGCAGCTGGGCTTTATGAACTCGGAGGGCGGCTGGAGTGAAGTGGCTGCCTTTGGCATAGAATCATAGAGTTGGAAGAGACCCCAAGGGCCATCAAGTCCAATCCACCTGCCATGCAGCAAAACACAATCAAAGCGCTCCTGACAGATGGCCATCCAGCCTCTCTTGAAAAACCTCCCAAGAAGGAGACTCCACCACTCTCTGAGGGAGTGAGTTCCACTGTCGAACAGCCCTGACTGTCAGGAAGTTCTTCCTGCTGTTTACGTGGAATCTCTTTTCCTCCACCTTGAACCCGTGACTCCTGGTCTCTGGAGCAGCAGAAAGCAAGCTCGATCCCTCACCAACATGACAGCCCTTCAAATATCTAAACATGGCTATCATGTCACCTCTAACCTTCTCTTCACCAAACTTAACATCCCCAACTCCCTAAGTCTCTCCTCGTAGGGCAGGAATTCCAGACCTTTGACCATTTTGGTTGCCCTCCTCTGGACCTGTTCCAGCTTGTCAATATCCTTTTTGAATTGTGGTGCCCAGAACTGGACACAATATTCCAGGTGAGGACTGACCAGTGCAGAATAGGGAGGTACAATTACATCCCTCAATCTAGTCACTAGACTCCTATTCAGTGGTGGGATCCAAAAAATTTAGTAACAGGTTCTCATGGTGGTGGCAGTGGTGGGATCCAAAAAATTTAGTAACAGGTTCTCATGGTGGTGGGATTCAAACAGTGGCGTAGCGCCAGTGGGACTGGGTGGGGCATGACGGGGGCGTGGCCGGGCATTCCGGGGGCGGGGCATTAATAATTTCTCTGTTACTGTAAAAAACTCTTCCTGTAAAAAAAAGTTCCTAATTTCCAGCTGGTATCTTTCTGTCCATAATTTAAACTCATTCTAGCAAGTCCTGTCGTCTACTGCCAACAGAAACAACTACTTCTCCTCTAAGTGACTGCCTGTCAAATACTTAATACTTTCAAATACTTAATTTTGTTTCTAGAACTCAAAAGAAGGATACTTTCCTTAAACAAGGAACTTTACCATATTACTAAAACATGTTTTTAAAACAGCCCAACAGGGAGAATTATCCCGTTTTCTACCTTCGCTAACCAGCCACATAGGAAACAACAGGACTTTATGATTTTTGGACCTAATGGAATTTCTAACGGAAAAGCAGACCCAATTAGTAACCCCCTCTCGGCACACCCAAATAATGAGTAACCCACTCTCGGGAATTGGTGAGAACCTACTGGATCCCACCTCTGCTCCTATTGATACAACCTAGAATTGCATTGGCTTTCTTAGCTGCCGCATCACACTGCTGACTGATAGAGGAATCGAGTGAGAGCCGCTGTTCTATGCAAAGGACACAGATCTTTTCCTTCATCTGAGCGATCTCTTGGCTTCTTACTGGCTGCACTCGTGCCTGGGTACAGTTACTCCGCAAGGCAAACAGGGTCCGTGGTCCATGATCAGAGGCACCCTTGTCGTGATGCACAAGAACGTTGAGGCCTGGCTTCAGAGGCGTATGGGTTAGGGCAGTGGTGGCGAACCTATGGCACGGGTGCCAGAGGTGGCACTCAGAGCCCTCTCTGTGGGCACACGCAAACAGAGTCCCCCCCCTCAAAAAAAACACACTCAGACACCCAGGCTGGCCTGGGCTGCTGGGCTTGATTATTAGCATTAAATTTAAGCCCTACTTTTGGGGAAGCAGCGTAGGTAACTCTGTTAAGCGCTGTTAAACCCCACTGGTTTTTATGCAAAGAACTAAAACGCAATCCTTTACCTGGGAGTAAGCTCGGTTGCTGGCAATGGGGCTTGCTTCTGAGTAAACCCTCCTTGGGTCGTGATTCACCCGTTGGAAGAGTTGCACGGTTGCTTCAAAGCAAAGCCACCGACTACCACCAAGCTTCCTCCCGAGTAACGCACACCTCGGAGCCAACTGTTTTTTCTTAACTAAAACCTCAGTATTCAGGTTAAATTGCCATGTTGGTTGGCACTTTGCGATAAATAAGTGGGGTTTTGGTTGCAATTTGGCAGCTTTTCCGGTCTCGAAAAGGTTCGCCATCACTGTGTTAGGGTTAGTTGGGGCTCGGGCGGGGCTCAGCCTGCATGGAGGCTTGGCAGGGCTCCACCACATGGAGGTGCGGGGGGCACCTGGAGAAAGGGTGATCTCTGGGCGCCATTTCCCTCCGATACGCACCTGCCCGGCTTTGAAAACAGATTCCTGCCTCGGATTAGGTCACGTAGTTGCCCGTTCTGGATTTAGAAATTCCTCGAGATTTTTTGGGGGGTGGGACCTGGAGTGGGAGGGGTTTGGGGAGGAGCAGGGACCTGGAGTGGGCGGGGTTTGGGGAGGAGCAGGGACCTGGAGTGGGCGGGGGTTGGGGAGGAGCAGGGACCTGGAGTGGGCGGGGTTTGGGGAGGAGCAGGGGCCTGGAGTGGGCGGGGGTTGGGGAGGAGCAGGGACTTGGAGTGGGTGGGGTTTGGGGAGGAGCAGGGGCCTGGAGTGGGCAGGGTTTGGGGAGGAGCAGGGGCCTGGAGTGCGGGCTTGGGAGGAGAGGCCTGAGTGGGAGGGTTTGAGGGAGGAGCGGGGACCTGGAGGGGGCGGGGTTTGGGGGAGGAGCAGGGACCTGGAGGTGAAAAGGCGGGGGTTTGGGGGGGGAGCAGGGACCTGGAGTGGGCGGGGTTTGGGGAGGAGCAGGGACCTGGAGTGGGCGGGGTTTGGGGAGGAGCAGGGACCTGGAGTGGGCGGGGTTGGGGGGGGGCAGGGGCCTGGAGGGGGGGGGGTTTGGGGGGGAGCAGGGACTTGGGCAGGGGGTTTGGGCCTGGCAGGACCGGGGGGGGGGGGGTTTTGGGGGGAGGAGCAAGAGGGGGCCTGCGGAGTGGGAGGCGGGGTTTGGGGAGTGAGCAGGGGACCTGGAGGTGGGTGGGGCTTGGGGTTTGAGCAGGGACCCCGGAGCAAGGGTTGGGGAGGAGCAGGGGCCTGGAGTGGGAGGGGTTTGGGGAGGAGAAGCCCGGGTGGGGTTTGGGGAGGAGCAGGGACCTGGAGTGGGAGGGGTTTGGGGAGGAGCAGGGGCCTGGAGTGGGCGGGGTTTGGGGAGGAGCAGGGGCCTGGAGTGGGCGGGGTTTGGGGAGGAGCAGGGACCTGGAGTGGGCGGGGTTTGGGGAGGAGCAGGGACCTGGAGTGGGAGGGGTTTGGGGAGGAGCAGGGACCTGGAGTGGGAGGGGTTTGGGGAGGAGCAGGGACCTGGAGTGGGCGGGGTTTGGGGAGGAGCAGGGACCTGGAGTGGGCGGGGTTTGGGGAGGAGCAGGGACTTGGAGTGGGCGGGGTTTGGGGAGGAGCAGGGACCTGGAGTGGGCGGGGTTTGGGGAGGAGCAGGGACTTGGAGTGGGAGGGGTTTGGGGAGGAGCAGGGACTTGGAGTGGGCGGGGTTTGGGGAGGAGCAGGGACCTGGAGGCGGGCTGGGGAGGGAGTGGGGGGGGGGGGGGTTTGGGGGGGGGGCGGGGCCTGGGGGGGGGGGGGGTTGGGGGAGGAGCAGGGACCTGGAGTGGGCGGGGTTTGGGGAGGAGCAGGGACCTGGAGGGGGGGGCGCCAGGGGAGGAGCAGGGACCTGGAGTGGGCGGGGTTTGGGGAGGAGCAGGGGCCTGGAGTGGGCGGGGTTTGGGGAGGAGCAGGGGCCTGGAGTGGGCGGGGTTTGGGGAGGAGCAGGGACCTGGAGTGGGTGGGGTTTGGGGAGGAATTTTGGACCGGAGTGGATGGCCTTGGGCAGGATATGGACTTGGAGCGTGTCAGGAGACAGGACCCGAGGGTTTGGCCGGGGAGGGAGCAGGGGACTTGGAGTGGATGGACGGGGTTTGGACCGGAGGAGACCGGAGTGGACCTGGAGTGGGCAGGAGGTTTGGACCCGGCAGGAAGCCAGCAAGGGGCAGGACCTGGAGTGGCCAGCGGGACCCGGTTTGGCCGGAGGAGCAGGGACCTGGAGTGGGCGGGGTTTAAGATGGAGGGATGCAGGGACCTGGGAGTGGGCGGAAGAGGTTTGGACGGAGGGCGGAAACAGGGACAGGTGGGAGTGGACCGGAGTGTTTTGGGGACCGGAGCAGGGGCTTGGAGTGAAGCAGAAATTTGGCCCGGGAGTTTTAGTGGACCCGGAGCAAGGGACCCTGGAGTGGACCCTGAGGGACCCGGTTTTAGGGAGGACCCGGAGGAAGGACAGGACCCGGAGGAGACCTGGAGTGCGTGAGGTTTGGCCGGAGGAAACAAAGGGAGACCTGGAGTGGAAGCGGGGTTTACCCGGGCCAGGAGTGCAAGAGGGAGCCTGGAGTGGCGGAAGCGGGGTTTGACCCGGAGGAGCCGGAGTGGACCCTGGAGGACAGGACCCGGCGGGGAATTTAAGGGGAGAGGAGGACCAGAGAGGAGGCCTGAGGGTAGAAGCTTGGCAGGGGTTTAGGAGGAGGAGCAGGGAGCCTGGAGTGAGGCAGAGAGGTTTGGGGAGGAGGCAGGGACCGGGAGTGAGGTTTAAGGGGAGGAAACAGTGGACAAATTAAAGTGGAGGGTTTGGGGAGGAGCAGGGACCTGGAGTGGGAGGGGTTTGGGGAGGAGCAGGGACCTGGAGTGGGTGGGGTTTGGGGAGGAGCAGGGACCTGGAGTGGGAGGGGGTTGGGGAGGAGCAGGGACCTGGAGTGGTTTGGACGGGGAGGACAGGAACCCGGGTTTGGCCTGGGAGGAGCAGGAGACCTGGGAGTGGGTTTGGGGAGGGACTTGAGGACCCCGGAGTGGAATGCAGTGAGTGGACCTGGGAGTGGAAGTGAGGTTTGGGGAGGAGCAAGGGACCCGGAAGGACCTGGAGGAGGAGTGGGGCCGGGGTGGAGTGGAGGGAGGAGCAGGGACCTGGAGTGGGAAGGGTTTGGGGAGGAGCAGGACCTGGAGGGACCTGGAGTGGGGAGGAGCAGGACCTGAGGGAAGGAGTTGGGGAGGAGTGAGGGACCTGGAGCAAGTGGACACTGGAGTTTGGGGAGGAGCAGGACCTGGAGGATGGGGTTTAGGGGGGAGGAGCAAGGGACCTGGGATGGAGTGGGGTTAGAAGGGAGAACAAGGACCAGGTGGTGTTAGAGGTTTAAAGGGGAAGAACAAAGGACCGATGCGTTAGAGGTTTAGGAAACAAAGGACTTTCGTCGGGTTGGGAGAACAAGGACCGGTCGTAGGGATTTAAAGGGCAAAGGACTCGATGAGGTTAAGGAAGAACAAAGGACTTTCGTCGGCAGGAGTTCGGGGAAGGGCTAAAGGACTCTGGAAGTCCTCGGCGGGTTCGGGGAAGGGACTCGGTCGTAGGGTTTAGGGAGGCTCTAGGGACTCGGTCGGCCTGGGGAGTTTAGGGGAGGAGGCGACAAAGGGAAGGACTTGATGGTGGGGGTTAAGGACAGGACACAGGGAGTGGGAGAGGGTTTGGGAGGAGCAGGAGGACCTGAGGCAGCAGGCGAGAGACCTGGAGTGGGCGGAGTTTGTGGGAGTGAGCAGGCAGGGGAGAACAAGGGTTCTGGAGGGAGGGTCGGGAGTGAGCAGGGAACTGGGAGTGGGAGGGTTAGAGGAAGGAAACATAAAGGACCCGATAAATGAGTTGAGGCCTTAAAGGAGAACAAAGGAACCTGGGAGTGGGGTAATGAGGTTACAGGAAGAACAAAGGATCGATGCGGGAACTAGGAAGGGCAAGAAGCAGGACTCGAGTAGGCAGGGGTTTCAGGAAGAACAGGAACCGTCGTGAGGAGTTGCCGGAAGAGCAAGGACGTCGAGTGCAGGAGTTTAGGGGAAGAACAAGGGACACAGGGAGTCGAGGTTAGGGAGAAGCAAAGGGACAAATTAGAGGGCGGGTTTAGGGAGGAGCAAAGGGACCTGGAGTGGGTAGAGGTTTAAGGGAGAAGCAAGGACCTGGAGTGGGAGGGTTTAGGGAGGCAAGGTGGGACCCGGGAGTGGAGGGGCTTGAGGAGGCAAGCAGGACCCGGGAGGTTTAAAGGGAGGAGCTGGGACCTGGAGTGGGAGGGGTTTGTGGAGGAGCAGGGACCTGGAGTGGGAGGGGTTTGGGGAGGAGCAGGGACCTGGAGTGGGCGGGGTTTGGGGAGGAGCAGGGACCTGGAGTGGGCGGGGTTTGGGGAGGAGCAGGGACCTGGAGTGGGTGGGGTTTGGGGAGGAGCAGGGACCTGGAGTGGGAGGGGTTTGTGGAGGAGTAGGGACCTGGAGTGGGCGGGGTTTGGGGAGGAGCAGGGACCTGGAGTGGTGGGTTTAGGGGAGGAACAGCGCCATGGACTGGGGTTTAGGAGAACAGGACAAGGTGAAGAGCTGGAAGGACCGTTTCGCAAGTCCGAACAGGGTGTTGACAGGAACAAGGCCCCCCCTCGCCGAGGTTTAAGGGAGGAACAAAGGCCCATTTCGGCGCAGGGGTCTGGGGATAACCGGTGGCTTGTCAACCGATGTTGGGATGGACTACACCCTCATCAGCCCCTGCCGGCAAGGGACCCTGCTGCACGGAAATTCGAACCGGATCTCGATGGTGAGGCCTAGGGAGTTCGTGAGGTTTGAACAGGGATTCGTGAGGTTGGAACAAGCCCCGGCACCCCTGGGTTAGGAACGAAAGGACCGGTCGCGGACTGAGGAAGGATAGATTAAGTAGGTTCGCAGGGAACAAAGGACCGATTAAGGTTAGGGGAACAAAGACCAGGTTTAGGGATAGATGGGGTTAAGGAGGACGGGAGGGTTTAGGGGAGCAGGGACCGATGGGTTTGAACAAAGGACAGGTTAGGGGAACAAAGGTCGGTTAAGGACAAGGACCGATTAAAGGTTAAGGACCAGGTCGGTTAAGGAACAGGACCGATTAAGTGAGGTTAAGGAGGAACAAGGTTGAGGTTTAGGGTTCGATTAGGTTGGGGATAACCGTGGGTTTAAGGAGCTGGGACAGGTCGGGAGAGGTTTAATGGAAGGGACAAGGGTTTGGGGGGGGGACCGTTGAGGTTTGTGGAGGGACCTGGAGTTTAGGGAGGAACAGGGACAGGTTTAAGGGATAGGTCCCTGGAGATTATAGGGAAACTCCTAAGGACCATCATCATCGAGAGACCTTAAGGCTTTCTCTATCGGTCCCCAGTGGTGGGATTCAAGGATAATTTAACAAACCGGTTAAAGGACCCGTCGGTTAGAGGAACAATAAGGTTCGGAAAGTTAAGCAAAGTCAGTTTAAATCGGAGGCGGGGATGGACTGGTTATCGGTGTGGGGACGGTGTGGTGAAGCACCATTGCGGTTAACAACCGGTTCTGCGGAAGCGGCGCGAACCGGCTGAATCCCACCACTGTCTCCGCCCCTTGCGATTTTGACCCCATGGCTGTCATTCCATCGGCGAGCTCAGCCTCCCACGCACCTATCTCTGTCCCTCTCTGTTCCAGAGCCGCAAGGGCTGTCTGTAAATTGGATGATCTCTGGTAAGAAGATTATGATCTATCTTTAGCGGAGGGAGCAGGAATCCACTTTAAGACACTGAACTGTTGGCTCAGGAGGCAGGACTAAGAATGGACGGCCCCCTTCTGGGCAACCTTTGGAAAAGCATTCTTCCCCTCCCGTTTTGGATGCCCCATAGACCTTCCACCTAGAAATCCTTTAAGACGTCTTGACGATAAATCTCGGTGAAATGCCTCACACAAGATGGATACGAAATGGGATTTCTAGGGTGTCAGCCCACAGCCGGGGCTCCTAGAATGGCAATCTTATATAGGGTTGCCGGCTTCAGGTTATGAAATGTAGAGGTGGAACGGGGGGGGGGGGGAGGGCAGGGGTTGGGGTTGGGGAGAAACCTAAGCAGTTGGGGGGGGGGGGGTGTTAAAAAGGTGGGGAGAGCCATTGACATTTGTGCACGATGATGTCTCTTCCAGCACAATAGAAGAAGAAGAAGAAGAAGAAGAAGAAGAAGAAGAAGAAGAAGAAGAAGAAGAAGAAGAAGAAGACGAAGAAGAAGAAGAAGAAGAAGACGAAGAAGAAGAAGAAGAAGAAGAAGAAGAAGAAGAAGAAGAAGAAGAAGAAGAAGAAGAAGAAGAAGAGGAGGAGGAGGAGGAGGAGGAGGAGGAGGAGGAGGAGGAGGAGTTTGGATTCATGCCCCACCTTTCTTTCCTGTAAGTAGACTCAAGGTGGCCTACAGGCTCCTTTCCCTTCCTCTCCCCACAACAGTGAGGTAGGTGGGGCTGAGAGAGTTCCAAAGAACTGTGACTAGCCCAGGGTCACCCAGCAGGAATGTAGGAGTACAGAAACACATCTGGTTCACCAGATAAGCCTCTGCCACTCAGGTGGAAGAGCGGAGAATCAAACCCGGTTCTCCAGATTAGAATCCACCTGCTCTTAACCACTGCACCCAGCACCAACATTGCAACAGGGGACACTCCAGCACTCTCCCCCAAACTCTGTAGGAAACCGTAGCATGTGAGGGCACTTTCTAGAGCAGTAGTGGTGAACCTTTGGCACTCTAGATGTTATGGACTACAATTCCCATCAGCCCCTGCCAGCAAGGTCAATTGGTTGTAGTCCATAACATCTGGAGGGCCGCGAGTTTGACACCTATGCTCTAGAACCATGGTGGTGAACCTTTGGCACTATGGACTACAATTCCCATCAGCCCCTGCCAGCAACATGGGAATTGTAGTCCATAGTGCATCATGCTGGCAGGGGATGATGGGAACTGTAGTCCATAACATCTGGAGGGGCGCGAGTTTGACACCTGTGTTCTAGAGTCTCCCTCCCGTGTGACTGCAGAAGAGATGTCTCTAGAAGAGACATCATCACATATGGTGGGTGCAAGTAGCCACCCCCTGTACCCACCTATCTACTCTCCCTACCTACAATGACATGGAGTCATCTCTCCAGAACAGCCGTTTTCTCCAGAAGAACTGTTCTCTGTAGTCTGGGGGTCAGTTGTAAATCCAGGAGATCTCCAGCCCTCCCCTGGTTGTTGGCAGCCCTGTCTCCAGACCACAGGAATCCGTTCTCTTGGATGAAATGTCAGCCTTGGAGAGTGAACGCTGGGATCCCTCTCTCTCCCAAGCTCTGCCCTCCCCAGACTCCGTCACAAATCTCCAGGAATTTCTCAAGCTGCAGTTGGTAACCATCGCTCCTGCCCATCCAGCATCTCTTTCTAATGCTAAGGAGCAGCAGTGGCGTAGGAGGTAAAGAGCTCGTGTATCTAATCTGGAGGAACCGGGTTTGATTCCCAGCTCTGACACCTGAACTGTGGAGGCTTATCTGGGGGACTAGATTAGCTTGTGCACTCCCACACACGCCAGCTGGGTGACCTTGGGCTAGTCACAGCTTCTTGGAGCTCTCTCAGCCCCACCTACCTCACAGGGTGTTTGTTGTGAGGGGGGAAGGGCAAGGTTATTGTAAGCCCCTTTGAGTCTCCTGCAGGAAAGGGGGGATATAAATCCAAACTCCTCCTCCTCCTCCTCCTCCTCCTCCTCCTCCTCCTCCTCCTCTTCTTCTTCTTCTTCTTCTTCTTCTTCTTCTTCTTCTTCTTCTTCTTCTTCTTCTTCTTCTTCTTCTTCTTCTTCTTCTTCTTTTTCTTCAATGCACTTTCAAACTGCTTTCAGTGCTCTTTGAAGCTGTGCGGAATAGCAAAATCCACTGGCAAACCATTGTGAAAGTGGTTTGAAAACGCATTATTTTGCATGTGCGGAAGGGGCCTCTGTTTATGCAGGAAGGTCTTCGTATGCGCAAAGATGGGGAGATAATAAGGTGCCAATAAAAGAGGGCTGGATTCTGGAAGCTACGGAATATTCAGAAATGGCGTAGATGACCCTATGAAAAGACAACAGCTTGGTCAATTTTTTTAGAAAACTGGAAACCTTTCACGGAATATCTTTTCAAAAAACCCGTTCAACGAGAAGCAGCGGCAGGGTTTGAAATCGAAAGAAAACAGTAGATTGTAATCACTAGAATGCGCTTAAGAAATTAGCTATTGAATGAATGTCTTCATTATTATGCATGGACCTAGAGATAACTTTTAATCAAAGATGAGTTAGCTGGAAGTCAGTATATGATGTGTAAAAGGGTTGGGGTTTTTTTCATGTTTGTATGGGGTTTTTTTTTTGTTTTCTGCATGAGAAAATAAAAATTATATTTGAAAAAAATGCAGGCTGAGAACAGAGCACCTGCCAAGAGTATTTCCTTCAATATTTGAGATAGCTTTCCACGTTATTAGGGTGAAATGGGGGCTGACCCCAATCATTATGTTTGCATCTCTCTCTCCCCATAAAATGTTCTCAAGGCGACTCTGTGGTTCTTTCCGCACATGTAGAATAATGTACTTTCAATCCACTTCCAATGCACTTTGCAGCTAGATTTTACCTTGCGGAATAGCAAAATCCACTTGCAAACAATTGTGAAAATGGGGTGCTGTGTGGTTTCCGGGCTGTGTGGCCGTGTTCTAGCAGCATTCTCTCCTGACGTTTCGCCTGCATCTGTGGCTGGCATCTTCACAGGATCTGATAGTAGGAATGGAAAGCAAGTGGAGTATATATACTGTGAGGTCAAAAGGTGAGGCCCTCTGAATAGAGTAGCCTGGCATGTGAGTCACAGAGAAGTCTGTAGCATGGGAGTAACAATGAAGATAGCAAGGTCATATTGACCTGGTTCGATTCCCCACTCCTCCAACTGAATGGCAGAGGCTTATCTGGTGAACCAGATGTGTTTCTGCACTCCTAGATTCCTGCTGGTGACCTTGGGCCAGTCACAGTTCTCTCAGGGCTCTCCCAGTCCTACCTATCTACCAAGGTGTCTGTTGTGGGGAGAGGAAGGAAAAGGAGTTGGTAAGCCACCTAGAGTCTCCTTACAGGAAAGAAAGGGGGGCATAAATCCTCCTCCTCCTCCTCCTCCTCCTCCTCCTCCTTATCCATCAGGAGGTCTGGGTACAGTGGCATCCCAAGCCGCCAGATGAAAAAAAGAAAGGCATGCTGGTGTTTGTTTGAACACAGCCACATTTTTAATTGCGCTGTGAGTTTGTTGGCTGTCCCGGTCCCTCCGACGAACAGTTCTGTGTCGCTCAGCGGCTTGCAGAGCGGAGGAGGCATTAATCCGAAGCCAATCTTCCGGACGCCTTAACCCCAGCCTCGCTCCCGATTCCGACGCCGTGTCTTTTCTCGCCGGCTCCATGCATCCCCTTTCGAGCATCTCCTCACCTCCGTTTGCTGGCCACGGGCATTAATTGCCCAAATCAATTTGTTCTGAAGGGAAATGTTGGCCTTTCCTCCGACTCTGGCGCGGCAAAACAGGTACTTAAAAAAATATAATCAGATCTATCCAACCAACTGGAAAACATCAATTACCAATGGATGGGCGCCCTCCTTCCTTGATGCCGGGAGATTTATCCCCAATCTGGGCCTGCTGCCATGAAATCATTCTTCCATTCTTCAACTTTGGAGCGTCCACCTCTCCAGGATTACAGATGCTAATGAATTCCTGGGCACGGCCAGAAGCAAAGGAAGAACAAACAGAAAAGCGGAGCGTTTTATGCGAGGCCTAACACCCTGGTGCGGTAGGTTTGTTTGCCCCGAGTTCTGCTCGGCTTGCCGGCTCCCTTCCTGCAGCCCCTGAGCCCCACCCCTGTAACTGATCAGCGGGCCGGCGAGGGGATGTACCAGCCGTGCAGAAGATCTAGCTCAGTGTCCCAGCAGTGCCAGCGACGTCATTTCCGGCTTGTGCAGGAAGTGACGTCACCGAGTTGATGGCGAAGCAGGGGCGCGCTAAGATTTTGGCGAAAGCTTTGTGCGAAAAGGGGTTTCGCCTCCTTTTTTTGCCCAAATACCAGAGTGTCCCCACATTGCTGGCCATGTGATCGTAGAATCATAGAGTCGGAAGAGACCAGAAGGGCCATCAAGTCCAATCCACCTGCCATGCAGGAACACACAATCAAAGCACTCCTGACAGATGGCCATCCAGCCTCTCTTGAAAAACCTCCAAAGAAGGAGACTGGATAAGGGAATTCAATGACGACCTACCTGTGCCATTGGCAACTGTCATGTCTCCTGACTGGGAGATGGGATCACCTGTCCAGGTGTACTGTTTGTCTGCTACCTGTCTTGTTTGCTCTGTAGTTTCATTTTCTGGCATGAGCTGATCTGCTTGTTAATCGAGAGGGGCTGATCTTTGTAGAAAGGGCGGGGAGGGAATAATGGGAGCTGTTTTGGCGCCTAATCTTCAATTCTGTCAACGGAAGTCTAAATGCTTTATCCTGATGCTGTTTTCAATAAAGGAAATCGTTTGAACACGAAGTCTGGGTATTGAATAGTTCAGGGGCATGACAAAGAGTTTGGATTGATACCCTGCCCTTCTCTCCTGCAAGGAGACTCGAGGCAGTTTACAAACTCATTTCCCCTTCCCCTCCCCACAATAGACATCTTCTGAGGCAGGTGGGGCTGAGAGAGTTCAAAGGGAACTAGGACTGGCCCAAGGTCACCCAGCAGGCTTCATGCGCAGGAGCGGGGAAACAAATCCAGTTCACCAGATAAGTGTCCTCCGCTCGTGTCAAGAAGTGGAAGATCAAACCTGGTTCTGCAGATTAGAGTTGGCTGCGCATCATTCTTCAGATTAGAGCAGTGGTGGGATCCAAAAATTTTAGTAACAGGTTCCCATGGTGGTGGGATTCAAACTGGGGAGTAGCGCCAATGGGGCTGGGGGGCACGACGGGGGTGTGGCCGGGCATTCCAGGGGCGGGGCATTCCTGGGCGCGGCTGTGGCAAGGATGCAGCCGCTGCGCTGGTCCTTGGGAGGGAAACGAATGCACGCAGGCGCAGGCTGTCACGCACGCCAGTGCACCTCCTGCTAGACTGCTTCCAGTTCTGCACGCTACTGCTGAGAGCAAAGGCGTAACTAAGGCAAAAATCATGTGGCAAAATCACCAATTAGTAACCCCCTCTCGGCACACACAAATAATGAGTAACTTACTCTCAGGAACCTGTGAGAACCTGCTGGTTCCCACCTCTGGATTAGAGTCTTTAATCACTACACCTGCATGCATTACGTTACTACTATGTTGCTCCCACCTTCCCTACTTGCAGCTAACACTAAAGGCAAGTGAAAATGCAGGAGCTTACGTAAAACACTGGTCAACATGTCTTTTAAAACTGGGTTTTCAAAATTCCTGAGCAGCATTTAACCTGTCTGGGTCAGAAAGTCATTTTGGCTCATGAGGAACTAGTGAAGAAGACTGTTTCAGAGGGCAGCCATTTTGGTTTGAAGCTGAAGAAGAAAGAAGAGAAGATTTTGGCTTTAATTCCCCTGCTTTTCTTTGAGGACTCTCAGAGTGGTTTACAATCACCTCCCCTCCCTCTCCCCACAACAGACGCCTTGTGAGGCAGGTGGGGCTGAGCGAGCTCTGAGAGAACTGTGACCAGAGCGAGAAAATGTCGGCATCTACCGCACAGAGAAGCAGCTAATGATAGCGGAGTCAGAAATGAATTGTTCCATTTCTGATCTTGTTGTTAATAAAGGTGAAATTATGCTTTATTTGTTTATCAGTTAGATAGGAACAAGTTGTATTAGGTAGGATGTAGGAATTACTGCTGTATTTTGTATTTGTGTTTGTATGGAACCTCCTTTGCCCAAGGCAGGAATCTACCCCTGCTCCATCTGGGCATGACCCTTTCATTTGCAAAAACCATGAATGGACGTCTGACAAAAGGGACCCCGGAAGAAGAGCCTCCATCTGCCTTAATCCCACCAGCAGGCAGATAAGGGTGCCGTTGTCGTTAGGTTTCGATTCCTGGCCCCAAGCACCCATAGGATTGTTTTGTGTTTTTCCCGCCTGTGCCTACGTCATCGCCTCGTCCCATTTCTGCCTTCAAGATTCAGGAAGGGACAGCCCTCCGGACTCTAATTGGTTGCTATGTATCTGTAAATGAATGGTTGTCGGCTGTCCTGTATTCCCCCGGACTCCCGGGCGGGAGAAAGTGTATTTAAGTTGTTGTACAGCTGCTAGGCAGCTGCAGTTGCCGTGGTGCGGAGGTGCTGACACGTAGGTCAGCATCTCAATAAACTCATGTTTATTTCTTAATATTCTCGCTGTGTTGGGTCCTGCTTCTGTTCCTCTGTGCTGCTGAGAGCTGGCAGTTCTGGGGAAATAAAGTTACCCAGGCAGCGCAGTAACAGTCACACACTGGTTAAAAGGGCAAAAGGTAAATGTTTATTAGAAAGTACATTTAGGATAGGAAAGAGGGAGAGATAGTTCATTCATTAAACACTTCTGATCTAACCATATGTGAAAACGTAGCAGTAATACAGCAACATCGTTGTGTTAATTTACAGGACTTTTTACTGCGGTTCCCATATTTTTTAGCGATTCCAGGACAGATTTGATGGGTTTTATTTCCTTTTATCCTTTTAATAATATTGTATTTTATAACTTAATTTTATAACAATTTTTTGTGATCTGTGTGCTGTTAATACTTATATGATGCCAATAAAGGTTATGGAGTGGGAAGAGAGGGAAAGAGCTTGCTGCTCTCTTGCTAGCTACGAAACGTCTCTGCAACTAACTTTCAAAAAGAAGCAGGCTGTTAGACCTGAGAGAATCAGTCTAAGGACAGACAAGAGGTGACGCAAAAGGATGGAGAGGTCGTTAACCTTACAGCCCTCTCTAGCTGGCCACTTGTCTGCCCCCTGCTGGGTCTTCTTCTCGATTCCTTTGCACATTAGACTTTGCTACATCCAACAGGTCACCTAGCAGGCAGCGTGTGGTGGAGGAGTGGGGAACTGAACCCAGTTAACCAGTTTACAGTCTGCCGCTCATGTGAAGAAGTGGGGATTCAAACCCAGTTCTCCAGATTTGAATCCAACACTCGTAACTGCTACACCAGCTCTTAACCACTACACCACATAGAACGAGAGGAGAGTTTTCTTTCTTTTTTTGCATAATACCTTTTATTGATTTCCTTCTTTGCAGGGGCACAGGGTGCGCGTGCACCCTGGGTGCAGTTTTTCCCTCGTTCTGCCTCTGTTGGGGTCCCAGACCACTCGTGGCCTTAAAGGTTAAAACCAAAACCTTGACGATGGCCTGGTACCTGATAGGCAGCCAATGTATATGTTGCAGGATAGGTGTTACATCCAGTGCCATACCAGGTCTAAACTGCGCCCAGGGGCATGACCGCCTCCTTGCACCCCCCGCCCAGCTCCCTGCCTGGCTCCCTGCCTCAATTACAGTGGCAGGCCAGGTCCTGGGGACAGCAGAAGCCAGCCTGCAGGGAGGCCGGGGGTGAGCGGGACTTGGCAGTATGTGGCTCGTGATGAAACAGCATACACTCAGGGACATGGGATACCCCATGTCTGAGGTGACCAGATTTTAACATTGGTAAAGCAGGACACCATTGACCGGGGGGGTTCGTTCCCTTCCAAAGCCGCCTGCCCATCCGCCCCCCTCCAACTTCGCGCCCCGCGGCCAGACCTACCCAGGCTCTCGGGAGGCACAGCAGCCCAGCTGCTGCAGCAGCAGAAGACAGCCCGGCAAGACGAAGCGAGCAGCAACCGTCACCAGCACGAGACAGCCAAGGAGAGCAGGCGAAAGAGCCCAGGGCGGGAAACAGGGGAGCGCCCCAAAAGGCAGTGCGGCAGCCTCCAAAAATCGGGACTTTTAAAAAACGCCTCGGGACACGGGACAAATTGTTAAAAAGCGGGACTGTCCCGCCAAAAGCAGGACGTCTGGTCACATTACCCATGTCCCCATTAGCGGTCTGCCACTGGTGGAGTGTGTGTGTGTGTTGTGCAGCTATCCAAAGCACTAGGGCCCTGCCAAAATGTGGAAATGGGGGAACTGAATTTAACCCCCCCTGTTTGCCTGTTCCAGATGTACAATATGTATTTAATGCTAGACGTGTTCCCCCGGCGCCTTCTCCTCCCCCGGCCCCCCAGCTTCCTGTAGCCGTCTCCGTGGCGTAATATTAATGGATGAGTGTAATATAGTCTGCCGTTGCAGATGTTTATTGCTGTACTGTTAATTGCCTTTGCCTTTAATTGTTTTAGCATGATTGATGAAGATAATGACAAGGGGGCCGGGCGCCTCAGGAGAGCGACCGCAAACGGGAGGGACCATCTATTGTTCGTAAAGCCCTTGGCAAGCAGAAAACAGCGTGGTCCACAGGGATGTCACATCTTCTCTTGGGCCGGGCGTGTTTTTGGGGTGGGGCTGGTGGGGTGTGGGATGCCTCCCCCCCAAAAAACAATATTTGTATCTTCCATGGTAATGCGCCCGGAAAGATAACTGTGTTCATCTGTTGCGGCGAAACTGAACAGGAGGTTGATGGGACTTTAAAGACGAGCGAGTTTTTCATTCCTCCGTGGGCTCCAGGCCACGAAAGCTTATGTTTCAAATTAAAGCATGTTCGTCTAAAGGTCCACCAGCCTCCTGTTCAGTTTGCGGACACGTAATAAATCCTGAAATCGCCTCGAGTCCTCCACGTCACCTCTAGGATTCATTTGCTAGACCGCAGGTTCTAGATCTGGGGGTCAAAGCCGGAGGACGCCGAATTCTCGAAGCTGTCAGGTTCGATTCGGAGATCTCTGTTTCGATTCTGTTTCTCCCCGGCAAGGAATAAAACCGGGATCTTAATTCTGGCATCCGGCTCACTCGCCGAACCCTCCTCCATGCAGATTCGTACCTGTCTCAATCTTATCCTGCGGGGATTTCTTGAGAAGCTTGTAAGTGATTCCCCGATGAGGATTTTATACTCTGCAAAAGTGCAGAGTAACTCCCCAGGTCTCAGACCCAAGATGGCTCCCGCCTCCCCATGCAAACATAAACGGCTGGGGGTGGGGGTCTCTTTCAACTGACACGTGCAGTATTCATTTACTCTGCAATAAATCACCCTTGGCTATGCTATCAAAGACTCAGATGGGCCAATTTAGCCCAGGCCCGTCACGCCTTGGAAGCTAAGAAGGACTGGCCCTGGTTAGTACTTGGATGGGAAACCACCAAGGAAGTACAAGATTGCTACACAGAGGTCATTTATTGAGTAACGACCCCCCGCAGATTTGTAATATTCGGTTCCAAAGCTTTCCCCCCTGCCTCTTCTCTTCTCTTCTCTTCTCTTCTCTTCTCTTCTCTTCTCTTCTCTTCTCTTCTCTTCTCTTCTCTTCTCTTCTCTTCTCTTCTCTTCTCTATTACTCTCGATACATTTGCCTTCAGAGGAGGCTGCCTTTGGTGTCTCTGTGTGACTCATTGCTCTGGGATTGCAGGGACGCCCCCCTGAACGGAGCCCCTATACAGATCCCCTGGCGAAGGATTCCCTGGAGAGGCAGCAGGGGTGGGCTATTGATTTGATTCTGGCGTATTCCCAACAGGCACCTTTTGAGGGTTTAGTAGTGGCATGTGCCTTCAATTTTATTTTGGAAATAAAAACATATCAGATATCAGGCGCTTGAAGAAAACTCTTTTAAAAGCTGCCAAGTCAGCAAGAAAGAAATCCTCGTCCAGAATTTGAGAGGCAGAGCGCCAGGACACCTGTTTGTTATTTGTGTGTGGGGTTCGGTTCTTGCCAGATATGTTATGTTTTGGTGCGTCAGTTTACAGGTGTCCCTCTTTGCAGTCTGGCGTTCCCCAGACACGGTGGCATTTTCTGCATGGTCCATATATTGTTTGGGACTCTTCAGTTTGGAGAGGAGACATTTGAGGGGGGATATGATTGAAGTCTATAAAATTATGCATGGGGTAGAAAATGTCGACAGAGAGGAATTTTTCTCTCTTTCTCACAATGCTAGAACCAGGGGGCATTCATTGAAAATGCTGGGGGGAAGAATTAGGACTAAGAAAAGGAAACACTTCTTCACACAACGTGTGATTGGTGTTTGGAATATGCTGCCACAGGAGGTGGTGATGGCCACTAACCTGGATAGCTTTAAAAGGGGTTTGGGCAGATTTATAGAGGAGAAGTTGATCTATGGCTACCAACCTTGATCCTCCTTGATCTGAGATTCCAAATGCAGACCAGGTGCTTGGAATTAGCAGCAGCAGCAGAAGAAGAAGGCCATTGCTTTCACCTCCTGGCTATGAGCTCCCAAAGACACCTGGTGGGCCACTGCGAGTAGCAGAGTGCTGGACTAGATGGACTCTGGTCTGATCCCGCAGGCTCTTTCTTATGTTCTTATCCTGGGATGGGAAAGTGAAATATCTCGGTCTGTCATGGCTTCCGGCCAGTGGTGGGATCCAAAAATTTTAATAACAGGTTCCTATGGTGGTGAGATTCAAACACTGGCGCCGCCGCACACACGCACCTCCAGTCCCTATTAGGCAGGGAGGTTGCTTTAGTAACCCCTTCTCGGCACTCAGAAAAAATTAGTAACCACTTCTAGAGAAGTGATGAGAACTGATTGGATCCCACCTCTGCTTCTGGCCCTAAATTGGGCCCGCCCCGTGAGATTTCCCTTCTCCCGGAGTTTTCAAAAATTGCTAGATTGGCGGTTCTTTTGAAAAACCTGGCTCTGCTCCCACTCCCACGCAAACATCATGGAAGACAGACCAGTTTATTTTTCCCGCCTTGCCGCCTGCTCTCCCCGTTCCACAGCTACAGCCAATCAGAACGTCGGGAAAAACGGGACTGTTTGTGCATGCGTGGAAACGTTTGCGCAGAAAAGGAAAATAAACCGGGGACTCGTGCATAATTAAGTGGCATTCTCCCTCTCGGGTTTAACACGGTAACGGGCTGCCGTGCGAAGGGAGAAATTGAGAAACAACCCGGTATGTTTGATTCCAGGTCTATCCCAGGATATAATGTCGATCCAGAAAACGTCAGAGCGTCAGTGCTCTTCCTTTCTTCCTTCATTGCCTCCAACCTACCAGGAGAATGGTGGTCAAGGATTTTATGACTCAGACACCAGTCACGGAGAAATTCCCTCCGTCTTGCCAACTGCCATCCCCCGGAAAAGGCAAACGCTTGGCAGGATTTTTCCCCAGCCACTTATTGAGCGCACGAGGCTAAATGCCATTAATCTCCAAAATTGGACTTCTTTCTGCCACAAATCCAGCACCCAAATTATACATCTGTATATCCTACCGACTCCCCTCCCCCCACCCCAATACGCGTATTGATTCATCGTGTTTCCTCCCAAAAAACGCTGCAGCAGCTTTCGGTTGGGGACAATTAATCCCCGCGGGAAGGAGGCCAACTTTTTAATTATCGACATCAAAGAGTACCTTTTATAAATAAATTGCCCCGTTATTTACTCACCAAACTGGCTCTGTTAGCCGCTGGCGGAGATCAGATTCCCTCCCCCCCACCCAATTCGTTTGTAAATGGTGAAATGTTTGGAGTGGAGATGGATGAGAACAGCTCCCCTTTCTTGGCTACGAGCTTGTGATGTTCTTACGCTGCCGTGAGTCCGAGGAGACAAAAGCATCCATTGCTGTGTGAGTGAATCGCTGACTTCTATTAGCCGTCAGCAAAGCAAGTACAAAGACATATATTGTCTCCGGACTCCTTCGTTGGCGGCCTCTCTGATAACAACCTCGGGACGGGGGAAGGCAACTTGACATTGTGGCAGACCACATGCCTGGTATGAAGAAAACCCCCAGTTCTGTTTCTGTTATCCCCCTGGGTAGCCTCAACCCCGGGGAGTATCTAGGAAAAATGTAGCCCGGTGCAAAATCTGAGTTTTAAGCCCCTCCCCCCGGTATGGGCAGCTACCCTCCCCCCGCCATGACCAAACGATCTTTTTTTGCACCAGGTCTTGAAGTCAGTGTATGGACCCAGGGGGAAGGAGGAAGAAGAAGAAGAGTATGGATTTATATCCCCCCTTTCTCTCCTGTAAGGAAACTCAAAGAGGCTTACAATCTCCTTTCCCTCCCCCCCCCACAACAAACGCCCCGTGAGCTGGGTGGGGCTGAGAGAGCTCCGAAGAACTGTGACTAGCCCAAGGTTACCCAGTCGGCATGTGTTGGAGTGCACAAGATAATCTGGTTCACCAGATACGCCTCCACAGCTCAAGTGGCAGAGCGGGGCATCAAACCCGGCTCTCCAGATTGGAGTGCACCTGCTCTTAATTACTATACCATGCTGGCTCTCCTCCCCCCACGTGAATAAATGGCTGCAGCCCAGGGACATCTGATCCCATATGACCCCCCGGTTGGTACGCCCCTGCCTCAACCGGAGCCAGAACCTTTTTGGCTCCGCCCCCAGCCTGCTGGAATTCTTTCTCAAGGGAGATTGGAATCCTGTAGGATCTGATGCAGTGGCGCATGACCTGTAAGACAGGCAGCCCCCTCCAGAAGAAGAAGAAGCAGCCACCCAAAGTGTGGTGTAAGTCCAAGGGCCAGTGAGCCACAGTCCTGGCCCTCAGTCCTGGAAGAAGAAGAAGAAGAAGAAGAAGAAGAAGAAGAAGAAGAAGAAGAAGAAGAAGAAGAAGAAGAAGAAGAAGAAGAAGAAGAAGAAGAAGAAGAAGAAGAAGAAGAAGAAGAAGAAGAAGAAGAAGAAGAAGAAGAAGAAGAGTTGGATTTATATCCTCCCTTTCTCTCCTATAGGAGAGGGCAAATGCGCCGGAGCAAGTCTGCACCCCTTCCTAATGTGCGTCCCGCCTCTCTCATTGGATGGGGTGCTCTGCCGTCCTATGGCTGAGGGCAGAGATGGATTCCAACTCACCGGCTTCCCTTCCCCTTCCCTCATTTGTTACTGTAAAATCGCTATTTATTAACATATTAATTTGCTAATTTATCAACACTGTCCCTTCCTTGTGATCGGCCCCTTACTGAGTCTTTGACACTGTCTGGTTTTATTACCAGTTGATTACCAGCTTTCTGTTGAGATTTTACTGTGTTTATGTATTTAATGGTTATATTATTATGTTTCTGTTGGGAGCTGCCAGCAGCCTGACGTCAAGGAACAGCGGGGTGTCAATCAACAAACCAACCAACCAATCAGTCAATCAAAAACAAATAGATAAGTAGCATTGTGAAATTCCTGAAGATTTGGGGGTGGGATTTTGGGGCGGGGTGGGATTTCGGTGGGGATTTGCTTGGAATTTGCTTAGAATCCTAGAGCTGGAGGAGACCCCAAGGGTCATCCAGTCCAGCCCCCTACACTGCAGGAACACATAATCAAAGCGCTCCTGACAGATGGCCACCCAGCCTCTGTTTAAAAACCTCCAAAGAAGGAGACTCCAGGTCGTGCGCTCCACTGTCGAACAGCCCTCGCTGTCAGGAAGTATTTCCTGATGTTTAGGTGGAATCTATTTTCTCACACTTTGAATCCGTTACTCCGTGTCCTGGTCTCTGGAGCAGCAGAAAACAAGCTTGCTCCTTCACCAACATGACATCCCTTCCAATATCTAAACGTGGCTACCATGTCACCTCTTAGCCTTCTCTTCACCAAACATCCCCATCTCCCTAACTCTCTCCTCGTAGGGCACGGATTCCAGATGTCATGTGATACCATAGAGTCTCCTCTCCAAAGAGGAGGAGGAGGAGAAGAAGAAGAAGAAGAAAAAGAAGAAGAAGAAGAAGAAGAAGAAGAAGAAGAAGAAGAAGAAGAAGAAGAAGAAGAAGAAGAAGAAGAAGAAGAAGAAGAAGAAGAAGAAGAAGAAGAGTTTGGATTTATATCCCCCCTTTCTCTCCTGCAGGAGACTCAAAGGGGCTGACAATCTCCTTGCCCTTCCCCACTCACAACAAACACCCTGTGAGGTGGGTGGGGCTGAGAGAGCTCAGAAGAACTCTGACTAGCCCAAGGTCACCCAGCTGGCGTGTGTGGGAGTGTACAGGCTAATCTGAATTCCCCAGATAAGCCTCCACAGCTCAGGCAGCAGAGCTGGGAATCAAACGCGGTTCCTCCAGATTAGATACACGAGCTCTTAAACTCCTACGCCACTGCTGCGTAGGTCATTTCATCTAGGGGACTGCTTTCTCTGGCCTTGAAATTGTTACTGCGCTGCCTGGGTAACTTTTATACTCCCAGATCCGCCAGCTCTCAGCAGCGCAGAGGGACAGAAACAGGACCCAACACAGTGAGAATAGTGAGAATAAAAATGAGTTTATTGAGATGCTGACCTACGTGTCAGCACCTCCACACCACGGCAACTGCAACTGCCCAGCAGCTTTACAACATCTTATATGCACTTTCTCCCACCCAGGAATCCGGGAGGATCCAAGACAGCCTGCAACCATTCATTTACAGATACATGGGAACCAATTAGAGTCCGGAGGGCAGTCCCTTCTTGAAGTACGCTGCAGAGGCAGGGCGAGGCGATGACGTGGGCACAGGCGGGAAAAACACAAAAGAGTCCTTTGGGTGCTTGGGGCCAGGAAACGAAACCTAACGACGACGGCACCCTTATCTGCCTGCTGGTGGGATTAAGGCAGATGGAGGCGCTTCTTCCGGGGTCCCTTTTGTCAAACGTCCATTCATGGTTTTTACAAATGAAAGGGACGTGCCCAGGTGGAGCAAGGGTGGATTCCTGCCTTGAGCCGAGGAGGTTCCATGCAGACACAAATACAAATATAGCTACAATTCCTACTTTATACCTAATACAATTTGTTCCTACCTAACTTATACAGAAATAAAACACAGTTCCATCTTTATTGAAAAGCAAGATCAGAAATGGAATTAATCATTTCTGACTCCGCTATCAAAATCAACCATAATCCCAGACTTCACCCGAAAGTTGGCAACCGTATAACAGCACATTGGCCCATTCTTGATGATGAAAGCTGACCTTGGCCACACAACAGTTGTGTAGCAAACGGACATGGCAGTTCTAAGCAGAGTCACTCCCTTCTACATCAATCGTCTTAGAAGGATATAACTTACCAGACAATAAAGGAACGAGACTGGAACCAGGAGACCCTAGACCACAAGGAGACCCTAGCATATTACACCTGTGCTACGCCGCTTGCATTGGTTACCAATTGAATACTGAATCATTTTCAAGGTGTTGGTGTTAACCTTTAAGGCCTTACGCGGCCTGGGGCCTCCGTACCTACCGGACCGCCTTACCCCATATGTCCCGAACCGGTCTCTGCGTTCGGCAGAGGCCAATTTACTGGTGATCCCTGGCCCCTCCATGTCCCCAGTAGCTGGCCTCCACGAGGGCCAAGAGCCTTTACAACTCTGGCCCCAGCCTGGTGAAACGCTCTTCCTCCAGCTGTCAGACCCCTCGCGGAGACCTCGTTGAGTTCACTTGCAGGGCCTGCCATTCTTCCGCTACACCGGGCCTTTGGGGAGACTAGCCGTTGATAGGGGCCCCCTCCCTCCCTTCTTGTTCTTCTTTGACATCATGAAGACCTATAAACCCCCTCTCTGGGGCTTCTGTGGGAATGATAGTAGGCGCCATCTGGAACTAAATTATTAATGCTGCATTTTCATAGAGTAAGGTTTATTTTTATCAGAGCCATCCTAATTTATATTTATATTGTATTTTAATTGATTGTGCTCTTTATATTGTTCACCGCCCTGAGCCCTCTGTGGGAGGGGGGTCTATAAACCTAATTATTAATAATAATAATAATAATAATAATAATAATAATAATAATAATAATAATAATAATAATAATAATAATAATAATAATAATAATAATAGACCACAAGTAGACCACAAACTGATCATGAGTCAGCAGTGTGATGCGGCGGCCAAGAAAGCCAATGCAATTCTGGGCTGTTTCAATAGGAGTACAGTATCAAGATCGAGGGATGTAATTGTACCTCTCTATTCTGCATTGGCTGGAATATTGTGTACAGTTCTGGGTACTGCAATTCAAGAAGGATATTGACAAACTGGAACGGGTCCAGAGGAAGGGACCAAAATGGTCAAAGGTCTGGAATCCATGCCCTACAAGGAGAGACTTAGGGAGCTGGGGATGTTTTGTTTGGTGAAGAGAAAGTTAAGAGGTGACATGAGTTTAGATATTTGAAGGGATATCATGTTGGTGAGGGAGCAAGCTTGTTTTCTGCTGCTCCAGAGGCTGGGACCAGGAGTCATGGGTTCAAGGTGAAGGAAAAGAGATCCCACCTAAACATCAGGAAGAACTTCATGACAGTCAGGGCTGTTCGACAGTGGAATGCACTGACTCGGAGTGTGGTGGAGTCTCCTTCTTTGGAGATTTTTCAAGAGAGGCTGGGTGGCCATCTGTCAGGAGTGCTTTGATTGTGTGTTCCTGCATTTCAGCGGTCGGCCATGATCGCCCTTGGGATCTCTTCCAACTCTATGATTCTATGTCTTGTTTCAGTTCTTATTAGCATATTTTGGACAGGGTAAAAGTCTGAGCTGGGACTCTGCAGAGTCACGGCCGCTCAGAGTACTGGACCAAACATGCTTATTGACAGTTTTTATTAGAACTGGCATAAAATTACATCTAACGTGAGCCTTGATTAACTGGCATCGTTTTAGCTGATCAAATATTGATGAAAGGTTGCAGGACACCAGTCCCTGCAACGCAGAAATAATTCTGCTTGACACTCCACAGTTTCTAGGAGATAAAAAAAGCAAAGACGAAGTTCTTGGTTGTCCTTAGCTCACGGTGGAGAGGAGCAACGTCAGAAGGACCCGTCCGTCTCCACCAGAGAGGAGTGCTGAGGATTGGGGTGGGCCAAACCTGGGGAAGAGGTCATGTCTAGCTCCAAGGGGCCAAAAGTTCACAGTAACCAGAACTCTATTCACGGAGAGGTGACCAGCAGCCTTTAGGATAGGCTGACCAGACGTCCCGCTTTTGGCGGACAGTCCTGCCTTTAAACAATTTGTCCCACATCCCGTGGGTTCTTCAAATTGTCCCGATTTTTGGGAGGCTGCCGCACTGCCTTCTGGGGTGCAAGGCAGTGCGGCAGCCTCCATGCTTTCTGACGCAGGAAGCGCTTGCGACGCTGCCGGAGCTTGCCGTTTGCAGCCCTGTGACAGGGCGACAAGCGTGGCTGTGCTTTCCTGCTGCCCTAACACTGCGCGTAATCTTGTGCCTGCACGTGGCCGCCTCCCCCTCATCCCGGATCACAAAGGTGACCATCTGGTCACCTTATTTTAGGAACCCCAAAAGCACAATGACTGGAACATCGTCCTTCTACCCAGGAAAGAGAAAAAGTTACCAGTATTGTTTTGGGTGAATATTTCCCTGCCGACTGCCTCTGGCCCACTCCATGAGTTTACACGAGTTGAGAACAGGAAAAAAATGGGGGGGGGGACTTTGCACAGATCGCACCCCTCAAGCGAGTTTGCTCCGTGTTATTTCCCCCAAACTGGATTTTTTTAAAAAAATCAACACGTTATTCGTGAGTCTTTTGAAAAAAATCCCGGGATGCTTGCGAGCGAACGGCCGGCCAGGAGATACTTTATTCGGCTGGGCTTTCCTTTTAAAAATAATAATAATTGTGGCTTAAATCCGCTTAGCCACGCAGGTGCAAATGGCCACACCGTGGTATTGTGAGATGTCAGCAACTCCGTGGGGGGGTTCATTCGTGCCATGCCTGCGTAGCTACGCACCGGTGGGAGGTAAATTAAAAAAATAGACACACCTCCGTGCAAAGGTCAGCAACCCGTATTGCCCTGTTCGGTCCCTCTGCTCCTCAGAGGGAAATCTTTGGGAGGTCCCTGGCCCATGGGATATCCGACTGACTACTACAAGGGCCGGGGCCTTTACAGCCGTGGCCCCCACCTGATGGAATAAGCTTCCAAATGAGATCAGGGTCCTACGGGACCTGCATGATTTCCGCAGGGCCTGCAAGATGGAGCTTTTCCGCCAGGCCTTCGGCCAGCCGATCTGACCTGAATGCTACGTCTGGCCCCCGTGGGCACGGTGGGGTGGGAGGGAAGTCGCCACCTGATCTGTTTTTATTGTTTTACCAGGTTTATGTATTTATATTGTTTTTAGGGTTATGTGTTGTTCGCCGCCCTGAGCCCTACTGGGGAGGGCGGGATATAAATGGTAAAAACAAAACAAAAATAAAATAAATTGTTTCCGTGGGCTCCAAGCAATCGCTGCCTGCACGGATGCATGCGAACGCGAAAACAGGAACGCAAATTACTTTATCCTGACTGCAACCCGCTATACAGTGGTGGCGAACCTATGGCACTCCAGATGTTCATGCTGGTAGGGGCTGATGGGAATCGTCGTCCGTGAACATCTGGAGCGCCATAGGTTTGCCACCGTGAACAGTGGTGGGATTCAGCAAGTTCACTATATTTGGAGCTATACTAAGGTGACCAGATGGTTACCTTTGTGAACCAGGACGGCCGGCCGGCCGCGTGCAGCCGCAGGAGCGCACTGCCTTCTGGGGCGCTCCCATTTCCCGCCCCGTCACAGGGCGGGAAGTAGGAGCGCCCAGAACGAAGTCTTCTCCTGCGACTCCGTGCTGGGAAGGCTGCTGCACTACCTTGCACCCCAGAAGGCAGTGCGGCAGCCTTCCAAAAACCGGGACACTTGAAAAAACCCACGGGACGCAGGACAAGTTGTTTTAAGGGACTGTCCTGCCAAAAGCGGGACGCCTGGTCAGCCTACGCTATACAGTGGTGGGATTCAGCAAGTTCACTATATTTGGCGCTACACAGTGGTGGGATTCAGCAAGTTCACACCACTTCAGCAGAACCGGTTGTTAGAATGGCGCTTGTAAACAACCAGTTGTTAAATTATTTGAATCCCATCACTGCCGCTATCCATTGGCTGTGCAGAAATGGCCCCCGGTATGAGGTTGGCTGCTCCTTTCCTGAGCCGCTAAGAGGCTTCAGGTGAGGCGAAGCGACTCCCTCGCCGCTTACCTTTAACTTCACATCCCCTTTAACCTTTCGGGAGAACTAGCCGCGTCCCGCTACGTGCACCTGTTGCTGCGAGCGGATCAGCTTGGAAGACTCTCTAGGCCGGGCTTCGCCCATCCTCTCCCGCTGGGGAAACTTACTGGGAAGTTAAACAGGTGCTTCCACAATGCCAGCCTATTAAATTTCAAAGTGTGTGGGATGGAGAGGAGAGGCTCGGGCCGAAGCAGGCTCACTCGGCGTGCCCCGACAGGGATGCAGCAGGAGCCGGCTTGTCTTGTTCGAGCAGCACACTCCCCCTCGCCTCTCCAGCGCAGGATTTGTGCTCGACACAAAGATAAAGGGCAGAAAACATTGACTCAGCCGTTTCCCGCTTGATGTCTTGATTAATCTCTTCTTCAATGCTCTTTAATCCAAAATCCTCCTCCCACATTGAAATGAAGCCTCTGGATCTGTCTACAGCTCTCTCTCTCTTCCTCCTTTTCTCTCTCTTGCAGAAGCCCCGTGAGGGAGGTTTGGCCGAGAGAGGAGATCTGCTGTACTTCACAGCAGATTTGAATTCCAGCTCCCGAAACCTATCTTGAGACCCAAAGTGCTACACAAGACTGCCTCTGCCATCGTCTGTCTGTCTGTCTGTCTGTCTGTCTGTCTGTCTGTCTGTCTGTCTGTCTGTCTGTCTGTCTGTCTGTCTGTCTGTCTGTCTGTCTGTCTGGTGTGTTTATCTATATCTAGATAGGTAGATATAGACACACACAATCACACACTATCTATCTGTCCGTCCGTGCATCTGTCCATCTATCTATCTCTAGATAGGTAGATATAGATACACACACTCTGTCTGTCTGTCTGTCTGTCTGTCTAGTCTAGTCTAGATAGGTAGATACAAATTCATGCACACACTATCTGTCTGTCTGTCTGTCTGTCTGTCTGTCTAGTCTAGATACAAATACATGCACACGCTACCTACCTACCTACCTACCTACCTACCTACCTACCTACCTACCTACCTACCTACCTACCTACCTACCTACCTACCTACCTATCTATCTATCTATCTATCTATCTATCTATCTATCTATCTATCTATCTATCTATCTATCTATCTATCTATCTATCTATCTATCTATCTATCTATCTATCTATCTATCTATCATCTCTAGTGTGTTTATATCTAGATAGGTAGATACAATATACACACACTATCTGTCTGTCTGTCTGTCTGTCTGTCTGTCTAGTGTGTTTATCTATATCTGGATAGGTAGATATAGATACACACACACACTACCTATCTGCCTGTCCATGCATCTGTCCGTCTATCTATCTCTAGATAGGTAGATATAGATACACACACTGTCTATCTGTCTGTCTAGTCTAGTCTAGATAGGTAGATACTAATACATGCACACACTATCTGTCTGTCTGTCTAGTCTAGATACAAATACATGCACACGCTATCCGTCTGTCCGTCCGTCCGTCCGTCCGCCCACCCGTCCGTCCGTCCGTCCGTCCGTCCGTCCGTCCGTCCATCCATCCATCCATCCATCCATCATCCCTAGTGTGTTTATATCTAGATAGGTAGATACAATATACACACACTATCTATCTATCTGTCTGTCTGTCTGCCTGCCTGCCTGCCTGCATCGGTTTTGTATCCTGCTGACCCCCATCCAGACAAGCTCAGAGCAGCTTACAACAGATCATTTACCAATGGTCAAATCCCATCACGTACAGTTCAGTTTCAATTTCGTCGGTGCCTATAATCAAAGATGGCAGGCCTATTCAAAGGGGGGAATAGATCAAAAAGGATAAACGAAGGGTGCAGGAACAAGAAAGTGAAGAAAAAAACATAGAGGGGAGGGAAGGGAAGGGAGGGGAACAGAGAGAGGCCCACTAAGATGGATTTTATTGCTGTCTTCAACCAGAGGCCTGACAGAACATCTTGGTCTCATAGGCCCTGAGGAACGGAGACAAGTCCGGCAGAGCGCTAGTTTCCTTTGGGAGAGCGTTCCATCAGGCCGGGGCCATAGCCGAAAAGGCTCTGGCTAAGGACAGCCAAATACTTTTCAGTTCAGGGACCACCAGTCAGTTGTTGTCCACTGAGCGTAACACTCCAGATTAGAGTACTGCATTTTGTTGTACGTGGGGCTGCCCTTGAAGGCTGTCTGGAAATTCCAATTTATTTTAAACTCTGCTACTTTACTGTCGATTGGGGCAGTCACAGGCACTGATCCTACAAGATCTTGAATCCAGACGTTTTGACCCTTGGCGCAAGCATTCTTCATACCCCCCAGGATTAATCCTCTGCCTCTCTTAAGGTGTGGATTCAGCCCTGGTTTGGCTTTGCTCAGGAAGGCAAGAATCCCGTGAGGCAGAGAACAGTCCTTTTCGGATTTGTCCTGGCCCAGATTCTGTGAATTTGTATCTGGTTAAGGACAGAAAGTTGTTTTTTCGTTACCATCCATAATAAGAGCTCCTAAGTCCGTGGTGGCGAACCTTTGGCACTCCAGATGTTATGGACTACAATTCCCATCAGCCCCTGCCAATTGGCCATGTTGGCAGGGGCTGATGGGAATTGTAGTCCATAACATCTGGAGTGCCAAAGGTTCGCCACTAAGCGAATATAGACTGCTATCTGGCAGTAATTATATGACTTACACTTGACTGGAGATTCCTAGTTAACCTGTCGGATTCTTTGGTGACTTTTGTATTATTTGGAACTGTTGGAGAAGTTTGTGTGTCTGGGTACTTTAGCCTCTGAAGAAGACCAGGCAGGTCGAAACGCAACAGGTGAATCAACGTTAACGGGTTACGTGCCATCAATTTCATGTTTCGGCAGCGTCGGAGAGGCGATTTTCGGATTCAAATTTCTATCAGATTACCGCAGTTTCAAGCATTTTAAAATTGCTTTTAAATGTCCTTCTAGCATCGTGCAATAAAGATGCATTGTATGTATCATCAAGTTTAATTGTTTCTTCTGCTTTTCTCAACGTTTCGGTTCCTGGCTCATTATATAGGTTTTGTTTCGTTTCCCCTTCTGCTTTTTTTTTTTGCAGAGAACGGTCTGTCCAGGTAAGCAACAGCGAAGCCGCCGGGGAAACAGACAGACCAGACAGCCCCAGGTTGTTGCAGTCTAAGATGGATGATTTTCTAACTGAGCCACCCAAGTGACTGCCACGGGTCACACAGAGAGGAGGCCACCGATACGCCCCAGGGGCTCAGCTTATTCTCTTCCAGTTCACCAGCAGTGCTAGCACAGGAGGTAACTGGCGTCGTCTCCTGGGCTTACTGGTCAGGCCCAAGTCAAGGCCCTGCCTCGGAGGAGGTTTTCCTTCCTGTGACTCTGTATGAGTCCCTGATTGGGGCGTGCCTCCAGAGCATTGACTCATGCAGAGATGAGAGGGGCAGCCTCCCTTTGTGCAGACCACCTTTGGGCTCACGGGGGCCTTTTGTGAGTTCCTTGTTTCTAATGATGCACTTTATTTGTCTGTCCGTCGAGTCATCGAAGTGATCCGTCCGGTCGTCCGACCGGTCGTCATCGTCCCTCGCCGTCAAAGTCAAGTCGTCCTAAATGTAAGTCCGTCCGTCGTCCTCGTCGTCTTCTTCTTCTTCTTTTTCTTCTTCTTTTTCTCCTCCTCCTCCTCCTCCTCCTCCTCCTCCTCCCCCTCCTCCTCTTCTTCTTCTTCTTCCCCTTCCCCCCCGAACTGGTTTCCTGCACGTGCATATATGTATGTATATACGTACGTACGTACCAGGGAAGAGCAGCTGGCTCAAGTGGGAAAAGATGGCTTTAATTGACGCCTTGGCAGGAACTATCGACCAGCATCTAATTAGAAGGCAATTTATATGGACTCTGAAGAGGCCACTGTCTGGTTTGGATTTCGGTGGTGGGGAGAGATCTGGGAGTTTTATCCTCACAATAGTGCTTTGTTGTTTTGAGTTTTGTATAATTAAGGCTGCCAATCTCCAGGAGTTGACTGGAGATGTTCTGCTATTACAACTGATCTCCGTTTTCTCCAGAGGAACTATCTCTGTCACCCGGAGATCACTTGTAATTGTGGGAGATCTCCAACTACCCCTTGGAGGTTGATTACCCTACTGTGGCAACCTTGGGGCAAGTGAGCTTTGGCACACGGGCAAGTATTCAAATCCCAGGTGTGGCATAACAGGAGGCTGGATCATCCTTTACCCCAAAACCCCCCTCCAAAACCCAGACTGACTGCCCACCAGACATTGCAGTGAGAAACCAGCCAAAGTTTTAAAACTTTATTTTTACACTCCCCTTCTCCTTCCCAATGGGAACCCTCACTTGCTTAGATTGTTCCCTCTCCACTTTATCCCCACAACAGTCGTGCGAGGTAGGCTAAGCCAGGTTTAAACCAGGATGTCCAATTTGTATGCCGCCTTTATTAAGTGATTTTCTTCATTTGAGCCCCACCTGTGGGGCAGGTCTGGCTGAGAGAGCGCAGTCGGCCCAACATCACCCAACAATCTTCCATGGTAGAGCAAAGATTCGAACTCAGGTCTTCCAGGTCCTAGTTCAAGAGTCTAACCGCTGCATGACACATGAATCATGATTAAGACCTAACTCAACAATAGCTTTAGGCTGGAAAGAAAAGAAAAAATGGACAGTCCAGAAATGGTTGGAATATATCTGGGAACAAGTGACACTGGACATTTTCGACATAATAACAAAAAATAAACTGCGGCATGTTAAACAGAGCGAAATTTTGAAGATATGGACCATATATGTGAACTGGATGAAAGAAGCTGGAGTCACTGAGGAGATATGGGAGAAGAGATTACAAAGAATGAACTTACTGCTGTTTGTTTGATAAAACGATGAAGAAAATACAGGGGGGTGGGGGAAAAGGGGAAAACGTATTGTTTGAAAACGAAAGAAGAGTAGAAGAGTTTTGGATTTATATCCCCCCTTTCTCTCCTGCAGGAGACTCAAAGGGGCTTACAATCTCCTTGCCCTTCCCCCCTCACAACAAACACCCTGTGAGGTGGGTGGGGCTGAGAGAGCTCCGAGAAGCTGTGACTAGCCCAAGGTCACCCAGCTGGCGTGTGTGGGAGTGCACAGGCTAATAATCTGAATTCCCCAGATAAGCCTCCACAGCTCAGGCGGCAGAGCTGGGAATCAAACCCGGTTCCTCCAGATTAGATACATGAGCTCTTAACCTCTTACGCCACTACTGCTCCTGTGTGAGGTAGGCTAAGAGTGTGAAAGAAGAAGAGTATGAATATAAAATGGAATATTCAAATGATACAATAAAACTTTATTTTAAAAAATGATGAAGACCCAACTGAAAACCAGGGTTTCAGATCCTGTTATGTTAAACAGCCAAAGAAGAACCTAGGCCCCTTCCGCATGTGCAGAATAAATGCGTCACCCCACATGACCTGGCCAAGCAGCACCCAGGGCGCTAGCCCCCCTGTGCCCAACTGGTTACGCTACTGTGCCTGGAGCCAGTGGTGGAATACAACTGGTTCACCTGCAGTTTGTCACCGGCTGCTGCACCTCCCCAGCTCAACCTCCATCACCGCCGATGGAGGTTGAGGCAGGAAGTGGCGGCAGCTGGTGCACCTGCCCGTGGCTTGACATCAGCTGCTGTGCCTTCCCTCAGGAGCCCAGGGCAGGGAGAAGAGCCAAGCTAGAGCCCTCTACTCCACACCCACCCCCAACGCTGCCCAACTCGGCTCTCCTCCCTACCCTGGGCTCCAAGGAGCTAAAAGCCCCGTCACCAGTGGTGGGATCCAAAATTTTTAGTAACAGGTTCCCATGGTGGTGGGATTCAAACTGTGGCGTAGCGCCAATGGGGCTGGGCGGGGCACGACGGGGGTGTGGCTGGGCATTCTGGGGGCGGGGCATTCCT